>NC_045438.1:120773704-120787033 GCF_002776525.5 Piliocolobus tephrosceles | reverse complement strand
CCTTCCTTCCTTCCTTCCTTCCTTCCTTCCTTCCTTCCTTCCTTCCTTCCTTCCTTCCTTCCTTCCTCCCTCCCTCCCTCTTTCTTTCTTTCTTTCTGCTTTCTTTTTGATGGAGTCTCGCTTTTTGTCCAGGATGGAGTGTAGTGGCGCAATCTCGGCTCACTGCAACCTCCACTCCTGGGTTCAAGCGATTCCCCTGCCTTAACCTCCTGAGTAGCTGGGATTAAAGGCCCATGCCACCATGCCCAGCTAAATTTTTTTTTTTTTTTTTTTTGCAATTTTAGTAGAGACGGGGTTTTGCCGTGTTGGTTAGGCTGGTCTCGAACTCCTGACCTCTGATGATCCGTCTGCCTCAGCCTCCCAAAGTGCTAGCATTACAGGCATGATCAACCAGGAGAAATTCTATTTTTTAAGATCCCCAGATTAAGAGTACACACATACACACACACACACACACACACACACACACACACACACACACACAGTAAAGACCTAGATAAAATCTCACAGTACATCTTACTCTAATACATTCCATACATCTGTCTTCTGTCCTAAATTTGCTGGTGTTCATCTACCCTGAACAAAAATGATTCTCTGAGTTCAGTGGTTTTAATTCTAATTTTCCCATTCCATATTTGGAAAATGAAATCCAGGCAGAAATTAAAATAGGAATCCACTGATGAGATAAGTCTATTAGCCATGGTTTCTTTATTATCCCTAGATGGTGTGGAGGAATTCATAACAGCTCTTGCAGTGTTAATTTACAATATCTTCTCCACTGGCCTTGCCAAATGCTAAACTATCTACTTTATATTTGGCATTTAAACATTGAAGCCTTTTGTCAATATGCAGCTAGGGGATTCATTACACATCCATCAACCAGTATTGAGAGGTATTAAGACAAGAGAATATTAAGATAATAAGCTGTGGTGAAATAACTACTGGTTATGAGTCATAGACCTGCTATTCAGTCCTGGACTAACTATGTGTTAATTATAATTTTTGATAGCTCATTGACTACTCTCAGGCAAAATGAGAAAAATCAAATTAATAATTTATAAATTGTCTTGACATCTTAATCTATGATTGGATAATCACTTTACTTACTTAGGTAACCAAAATGGGGGTACCAAACAGGTTTGCTTTGATAGGGCAGAAAGGGTCAGAACAGGACAGCTTTAGCACAAAAAGTCATGGGGAATACACTGTGCAAGCAGATACACAGGAACGTCACCAACTCCCCTTACCTGGCATGGGAATAGGTCTCTTAGTGAGGCCACCAAGGCAAGATCCTTTGATGAACGCTTCCCTGTAAGCACTAGCGTTTGCATGAACATATTATCAGTGTATCATGTTATCATGTCATGATCTTGTTTGAATTTTAGGAATGTCTGTGCTCTCTACTCACTATGATTTCCGGCTCCATCTGTGGAATTCTTTTTATTCTCTTTTACTATCTGGGGCTGTGTTGGGCACAGGCAGTGCTGGGGATGCCACTGACAGCAGCTATCCCCAGGCACAACAGACTTCCCTGGCATGCTTCACTTGATAAAAATAGTTTTTGGCACTAGCATAAAACCTTTCATCCTTGAGTCTTAAATTATTTTAAAAGCATTAATTCTTGCAGGATTCCTGCAAGGCACATATTATAGAGTCACAGATTTATGGATGCTTGAAGATAAAAGGAACTTCAGAGATCATCTACTTCAAACCCCTTCATTTTTCAGGTGAAGAATTGAAATCCCCAAAAGGTAAAGTGACTTGCTCAAGCAGTTCTCTTTTTAAAAATGTGAATTCAGGACAATTAGGTGAATCACTCCAAGCCATAGAATGCATTTTAAAGTATTACAGAAATTAAACTTTTTAACTTTTATTTCCTATCTTTGGGGGAAAGTTCACTGTTTTTCCTTTTCCTTTTCTTCTTCTTCTTCTTTTTTTTTTTTTTTTTTTTTTTTTGTTTTTGTTTTTGCAAGCAGGACAAAGGTATCGGGGACTACACAGAGGTGGATTTGTAAAATGATGTGTCAAGAATGGGTGATAATTTAAAATAGATCAAATTAGTCTGCCATTAAGCAGAAGAAGTAATATTGCTTCTCCTCATGTAATTTCAAGGTATAGGATGGGAGAAATTGCTGGAAAAGAATTTTTATTAAATCTGACCACCTCTCTGCCCACTTTTAATCTTAGATAATCACCTCTTACTACATTGTCACTCCTTTTCTCTCCCTTCATATATTAATTATCTATAAGTTTAAAGGAAGAAACAAGGGTGAGGAGAAGAAGGAAATTGACTATAAAGAGACCTACTGGTCCATGAATAGGGATGATGAGAAGGTCACAATGGAAGCTTTTACATCTGCTTTGAGAAGGGAGAATGACACTGAAGCTGCTGAAATAATATTTATTGACCATCCCATGAGTGCTAGGCATTTTCAAAGATTCAAAGCTGTCATTTGAGAGCCTGCAAGAAGCAAGATAATAGTCTTATGCATACTTCATCCTACCACAAAATTAATGACATAAAATGTGTAATAGGGGTGCATATGAATTGTTATGGGAGCACATAGAAAAGAGGCATAGATTTAAAATGGATGTATTTCAGAAAATTTAGAAAGAAATTCAAAGTGAATCTAGAAAAAAATGGTTGGTAAAAATGGAATTGAAAGAGAAAGAGCATTTCAGATAAAAAGGAATGTATTCTACCAGTAGCATCCTATTCTTTCTTTCTCTGAAAAACAAAGTCACAAAAAAGAAAGTTACAGGGACGAATGACAGTATTATGGTGCAACCAAAGGACTAATTTGTGAAGAAGTAATGCAAGGAAATGAAGATATGAATCATGAGTAGTGACGATGAGAAGAATCCACTTGAGGGAACTTGTTTGGGCAATTTTAGGATAATTTTCTGCTGGGTTGATAGATAAGGGGAAGAAATAGGATATAGGGTTACATTACACATAAAATGAAGAAGCACTGAGATCAATTAGAAAATAAGGAAGTCTGCAAAGGCCCCACTGAATGCTGCGTAGTACAACCGAGAGCAGCATTGACAGAACATTAGAAGACATACGGATTTGACAAGTCAAGAAATGACTTTCCCTCTGTAATACTTGAGGATAGCTTTTCAAATCCTTCCTTTCCAAGATATGTGATTGAATAAAGATTATATCTCAAAGGACAATACAATGAAAGAAATGTGATTGATGGACTAAGAATATAAGGAAGAGTTGGGGTAATATGATAAATGTGAGTAAATATAATGATATTTTAAGATAACAGATAAATATGGTTTCTCTTCCTTGAAATCATAGCAGGTTAGAGGAAGAAGTGACTTTAAGGATTATTGTTGATATGTGTAGCAGAATATATGAGTCTCAAAATAATTAAATTGAGTGGAAAATGGCAAGCCAAATAATAAGATTACACACTGTATGATTCTACTTATGTAAAACTCTAGAAAAAGCAAACTGATAGAGACAGAAAACACATCAATGCAAGAACTGTCATTTTGGGGACACGGTAGTATAGATTATAAAGATGTAGGATAGATTATAAACGGACATAAGAAAATTTTGGGGGATTGTGGACATGTTCATTATCTTGATGTGTTGATAATTTCATAGAGGTATATATGTGTCAAAACTTACCAAATTATGTACTTTATCATGTCCATTTTCTTACATGCCAATTATGAAGTATAACTTCACATGTATAAAGTGTACCCAAATAAAGTTTTTTAAAGAAATAATATGTATAAAAGAAAATCCATTTACACTGAAAACGTATAGTTGTCTTGGCAAATACTTCCTTGGATTTGACCTACGAAGATATACCTGTCTGACACAGGATACCTCTTCTTGTGGAACAGGAAAACTTATTCCATAGTGATATTCTTTTAAAAAAGAAATATAGGCTAGGCGTTGTGGCTCACCCCTGTAATCCCAGCACTTTGGGAGGCCAAGGTGGGCAGCTCACGAGGTCAGGAGATCAAGACCACCGTGGCTAACACGGTGAAACCCCAACTCTACTAAAACTACACAAAAAAGTAACCGGGAGTGGTGTGGTGGCGGGAGACTGTAGTCCCAGCTACTCAGGAGGCTGAGGCAGGAGAGTGGTGTGAATCCAGGAGGTGGAGCTTGCAGTGAGCCGACATTGCGCCACTGCACTCCAACCTGGGTGAAAGAGCGAGACTCCATCTCTAAATAAATAAATAAATAAATAAATAAATAAATAAATAAATAAATAATAAAAAAGAAATGTAACTGTTGTGTTTCTATGAAATGTAGAGTGTGAGTGAAATTCATAGATAGAGAGCCAAAGGCAATGCATCCGTTGTCAGGATGCCTGCTCTCTGATGTCAGCTAGGGCTTTGAGTTACTCTGTGATTTTGGAACCTAACCTCATATTGCCATCTGAATAACAAGAGTTAAAATATCTACGCTACACCTCACACACTTTAAAAAATGACAGATTTACTTGGACATATTTACAATATTTTTGCTGGCACTGTGCCAGGCTATGGGGAAGCAATGATGAATAGGATATGGTCTCTTCTCTAGAAGCTTCTGATAGATATTAATAGATAGGCAGACAAATCAATTATAAGATAACCTAAATTTTATAATAATTTTATGAGAAGAATACTGTAGAAGTGCAGAGGAGGAAGGAACTAATTATCTGAGGGTGGAGGAAGTGACATTTCAATTAGTTCTTGAAAAAGAAATCATTTAGCAGATAGAGAAAGGAGGGTAGAGATTGAATACAAAAGAAATCGGCGAAGGCACAGACACATAAGGGCACACAGTACATGGGGATGTCTTGAAATTCCTCGTGCATGGCAGGGCGTGGGGGCTCATGACTGTAATCCCAGCATTTTGGGAGGCCAAGGTTGGTGGATCACCTGAGGTCAGGAGTTCAAGACCAGCCTGGACGACATGGTAAAATCCCATCTTTACTAAAAATACAAAAATTATCTGGGTGTGGTGGCGGGCACCTGTAATCCCAGCTACTCAGGAGGCTGAGGCAGGAGAATCACTTGAACCCAGGAGGCAGAAGTTGCAGTGAGCTGAGATGGTGCCACTGCACTCCAGCCTAGAGAACAGAGAGCAAGACTATGTCGAAAGCAAGAAAGCAAGAAAGCAAGAAAGAAAGAAAGAAAGAAAGGGAAATTCATTGTGCCATTGTGCTTGAAGAAGAAACTAAATGTGAGATGGAGTTGAAAGATGAATCTGAAGACAGCAACAGCATGGGGCAATATTGTGATGGGTCTTCTATGCTACCTTGGAGAATTTAAACATAAGGGAACCACAAGAATTCCTCTGCATTGAAGTATATAATCAATACAAGACTAGAATAAATATATATTGCCTTAGACAAGTAAGAATTAATACACTAGAATAATCAGTGTAAAAAGAATGCATTGATTAAATATTTGACTGTTACAACTGAATATTTTGTAGTTATATACACAAACATTGATCTAGGAATAAAACCAAAAATGACCATAATTTTATTTCTTGTTAAAATAATTTTTGCAATGTAAATCTAGGTAAACATGACAAATAGTAAAGTAATAATTATATTTATTTGTCACTTAATTTAACAGTTTAATATTAATGTATTACCATGGATCAAAAATTATTTTCTTAGAAAAATATTGACTAAATTTAGCTTTCACCTGGAGAATAAAGGCTTGTAAAATTTAAATGTGCTTGAGAAGGCAAGCATAATTTAAAAAGTAATGGTTATTAATAGTTTTAACTTAAAATATAACATTAAAGAAATATAAAAATAATTAACAAATCTTTTTATTGTTAAGATGGGGAAATTCATCTTCTATATGACAGGTATAATGCTTAACAGTTTTATGTCACTTAGTTTAATGCTTATGAAAATCTTCTAAAAGAGGCATCATTATCTCATCTGAAAGACAAGGAAATTGAAACTCAAGAAGTGTAGATCATACCATAGATAAATGATAGATTTGAAATTTAAATGCAAAGCTAAAGAATTCCAAGTAGCATGCTCATTTTTTTTTTTTTTTTTTTTTTTTTTACAATTAATAAATCACTAAGAATGGTCAATAATAGAGTAAGAAATATTTCGGGGTGTTATCCAACATGCCTCTATAAAGTTCACTTTGGGTCTTTGAATTGTTTAAATCAGCAAGGTTTCACTGACCAATTACTCTGTGTCTAGCATCTTAGAAATGAGAAGGACAAAGCCCCTGTCTTCTGAGGACATAATATAAACAAGAAGATAGGCCCTTAATAGGAAGCTATTGTAAGAACAAACAGAGGGATATAGTACAGTTTAGGTTTGCTGGGGGAAGAAAAAATCAAAGCGGTCGTAAATACAGAAGTTAAGTTCAGTCCGTCTACAAATAGTAACAGCTCACCTTTCTGAATGTATGTTAAATAGGGTAAGTCTGGCCAAGCCTTGCAGCAACAATGAGAGGGTACAGGTGTCCCTTAACATCAATTTCAGAAAGAGAAGGTAGTAGAAAGCAGAGACTAGGTTACTTCCATCAGTTAAGTTATTGATTAGTAGTTGAGTTCCTTGATTACCTGTCAGGTCTCATGGCCTCAGTAAGAAGGGCCCATATCCCTTTTTAGTTTTGCCAGTCATAGCCACCCAAACTGGCATTCCTGGACATCAGGAAAGCCCAGGAGCAAACAACCCCTGAAGATACCTTCAAGCATCATTAATATCACGGTTTCCCAACACAAAACAACTGCAACAAGAAGAACTGAAGTTCTGATGCAAGGTGCAAAGTAGCAAACACAGGAGTTACTTGAACTTCAAAGAAAAAAAATGAGATAAGTCAAGGATGGAGGAAAGTAACTGGAATTTTTCTTCTTCTTCTTTTTTTTTTTTTTTTTTGTTTTTAGACAGAGTCTTGCTCTGTCACCTGGGCTGGAGTGCAGTGGCGAGATCTCAGCTCACTGCAACCTCCACCTCCTGGGTTCAAGTGATTCTCCCACCTCAGCCTCCTGAGTAGCTGGGATTACAGGCACTCACCACCACGCCTGGTTAATTTTTGTATTTTCAGTAGAGGCAGGGTTTTACCATGTTGGCCAGGCTGGTCTTGAACTCCTGACCTCAAGTGATCCACCCACCTCGGCCTCCCAAAGCACTGGGATTACAGGCGTGAGCCACCACACCTGCCTGGAGTTTCATGAATATGGAATTGATATTTTTCTTGCCATCATTATGCTTGTGATTGGTAATATCTATTACCACTTAGTGCTTGCAGAAAGAGACTAATCTTCTTAACAAAAATGCTTCCTTGGTCCCATTAACTGCAGAGATGTCCCCGTCCTGTTTAAGTAGCTATGGGTAAAAGAAGATTCAAATAATGGAAATAAGAATTATCATCGAATATAAGCTATAATTAAAAATTGAAAGTAAAATTAAGTATTATACCAAAAAACGGGGCCATTTGAAATTGCTCCATACATGGCATATTGTATCTGACTCTTTTTTTTTGAAGACTTAAGTACCTAGACACAGATTCCTTAAAATGACAAGCTCAGAACCTCTACAGTAATTTGCTTCATATTAAATAACATTTCAGCTATTTTTGTCTGGAATTGCTATGACAAAGAAGCTTATTTATCTTCCTTTCATTTGAGAAGCTGCTTCCTTCCTGGCAGTAATGAGGTTGGCAGAGCTGGTGTGGACCTCATCCAGATTACTAATGTGCACTTGGAGAGGGCTTTTCAAATTGCAGGATCTCCAGATAGTGGTCAGCAGCCTGCACAATTCCAGCCCTTAAAGGAATACCTGCTTCCAGGGCCAGCAGTTGCTAGCATGCTGGACAGGTGGTAACAGGCCTTGAAGAATCAGGCCATCCAGCCACTTTAGGAATTTTTGTTCTAGAACTTCGTATCACGGCTCTTTGCACTTCCTGCCTCATAGAAGATAATCAAATTTGCTTGCTTCTTTTGTCCTCCATAAGCTGGGTACAGGACATTAATTCCACAGGATAACAGCAACATGAGATGCAGATGAGAGACAGGTTTGCTGAAAAAGAAAGCCTTTGAAGTGAAGATGTAGAATATAAATCCTACGAACATTCTCTCATTATTTCAGAATCCAGGTAAAAACTTACTTTCAGTCATATTTTCCTCATGATCCTACAAGCAATGTACTTGTGGATTTGTAGCAATGGGGAAATAATTATGATATGAGGTTTAGAATGCAGCATCTCTATGGTCAGTCTGTCACTACTCACTGCATGTCTGAAGCAAACCCCTTGGCCTCCCGGAGCTTCTAGGCTATGCTGCGAATAGAGCTTTCTGAATTAGGTGTTTTGATGTAGAAGTTAAAACTGAATTTGTTTATGCATAGATTTAATGAACCCCAGAGTTTTTAGGTGCATGTTTACTATGCAAACAAATGTGTACTATAAGTAGATTTTCTACAGATAATTTCATTGGAAATTCCCCATAAGCAATTTCAGTTACTTGCCATATTAATGAAACTCAACAGCACATGCTGGGCTGATAATTTTCAATAGCAAGGCAAATCCAGAAAAAATTACTATTATTGAGATGTAACAGGACAGGAAGAGCATAGTGAAAGCAAATAATTACTGGCACATATCTCATAAAATTGAAAACAGTATGAACTTTTTACAATTCAGGTGATATCAACATGGTAGGTGGATGTGAGTGGATGTGCATAAGGGGGTGTGAACCATGCTGAAGTTTCTGTAGAATTTGGAACTGGATCTAGATACTAAAACCAATCAAGATATATGTAGAAAAATAGGTGTATCTTCAAATATGTATTAAATGTTAATGTAAGTCACTAAGATAATGGATATGGATTGTAAGATGTCTAAACAGTAAACAAGATTGACCCAGAATCAATGAGGCCTCCTGAAAATGTGATGTCTTCCCTTACAATGTAATTTCTTCCCTTATTCTCCCATTAACAGAACCTCTCTTTTCAGTCATGGTGACTCAATTCCCAAGCAACAGTAACTGTTGTAACGTGATCAAAACCAAGTTCATCTAAATTCTTTCCTGCAATTTTGTTTTACTGAGGAAAAGATGAAAAGAACTCTTTCATCCCATAGGATTTAGAATTATAAGAGTATGAGCCTAAAGCCATCACTATTCAAGTAGGAGCTGCATGAATAAGAAGACTGAGAAAATGATGACAATAAAGAGAGTGAAGCTAAGCTTGGTGACAGGAAGGTGGAAAGATTACTCTGATGCTATTTAAGCCCTGATACTCTATCAACACTGAGGGTCACTTTCCTCTCATTGTTCTGTGTGTTTCTTGCTTCAGCCTGCACATAAACACATGCACATTTTTTTCTTATGTTATTTTGAGTTGTGCGTCTACAACTTGGAATAGAGAATCCTGACCAAAATCTCAAGAGAACAACTTAGGTAATGAAATTACATGGTAAACAACCTAAAATATTTTACCATGTTTGTTTCATTATGTCAAAATAATTTTAAAAAATAATAAGTAATTTAAAAATACATAAAAAGTAATCAAAATAAATATGGATGTATAAATTTTTCTATGAGAGAGAAAACGTTGGATTGAATTCAAAAAGTTAAACAGAGAAACCAAAATAAGAGCAAGTAGACAACCCAAGTTACTAAATGGTATTTTTGAGAGACACATCCCAAACAAAATATAGGATCGAAAAAAATATCTAGTAAAATTTATCTTAAAAATGGCTGTGGCAACAGTAATATAACAAAAAAATAGAATTCAATGTGAAGATCAATTATTTGAATAAAGAGGCCTATTTTATTACAACACAAAGTCCATTTTACTAGGAACTTATAAAACAGGAGTCTTGATTCTCCTAGCTGTATCGGTTTAAAATTTGCTAAAGAAAACTCAATGCAATATATAAGGACTAGTAGATAAAGACATAACCATAATAGAGGACATTAACACTTCCTCTCAGAAATCATCAGGTCAAGCCAATAAAACTATAATGGGAACAAGCATGACTCATGGGATGTAGTCATAAAGTGATTCTACTTTTTCTTCTCATTGTCTTTTACAGTTGTTGAGTGGAGCTATTTCTTCCGCCTTTCCCTGTTCAGGTAAACTGGGTAGCCTCATGATTTACTATAAATTAATAATTCCTGTTTACATTCATTTACCAAACAAAGTCTCAGTTCAGCCCCTAAAATGTCCAGTCCTATGTCATCATTAAAGAAGCTAACCTTGATTTCAGGTATCTCCCCCTTTCCCTTGCAGGTCCTACTGTGGACAAACAGCAAAGGAAAGGAAGCTGATTGGCTTCCTTTCTTTTTCCTCACCTAATTCTTTTACCCCTTCTCTCCTTCTAGCTAACCAGGTCCTCTAATTAGCTGGTATGGTTGGAGAGAGGTGATGCTCCCTCTCCATAAAGGTCTGGTCAATGGAAATTACAAGTCTTTTTCCCAATAAACTGTGGAAGAACAGTTTCCCACCAAACTTCAGGTCATGACTTTGCTGCCACAAAGGCCACTACAGCCTGCTGCACGTTCATTTCTTAGTCTAGACTCAGACCCCTGGCTACCACTACTGTCCTTCTAACTGCAGGGAATATAGGTTAAACTCCTAGTCATTACCTCAAATCCCATTTCCAGCGATGTGGAGCTGGGATGTAGCACACTCCCCACTATTCTTCCTTGTAGGAGAGAGACAGTGGTTGTGATTCTTCACCAAAGTTCAATCCAGAGAAATCCTCTTCCACAATTTTCACCAAATGAAACTCTTGACCCTTTAATATCCTAGATGTGAGTGAGGAACTTAACAGTTGCCTAAAGTCTTACAAATATCTGATTGAAAATTATTCTTTGTAGGGTTATTATCTTATCCCCAGATGTAGTTTTCAGTGTTCTGGAGTTTCAGCCAAAACTTCCATTTTAACCTCAACCTATTATATAAGTAAAAATGAAAAGTATTTTAAAAACTGTTCTTTTACTATCTTTCCCTCCAAGTTGATTCTCAGGGAAACAATTATAGCCTTATCTGCATATATTAGAAAATGAAAAAAATCAATAATAGATTTAGCCTTTCATTAGAGATGCTGAAAATAATTCCAAGAATATAGAGAGAATGAATATAAGCAATGATAAATTCAGGCTTCATAATACAGAGAACAACAACAACAAAAAGCTAAAAGATGAATTTTTGGAAAACACTAATAAACAAAATATTAAAAATGCTAGCAAGTCTGATTAATGGGAAAAAGACAATTCACTAATAACATTAGGAAAAAGAAACGGCACATAATTACAGATGTTGAGAAAATGAAAAACAAGAAGATATCATTATGTGCAAATTTATGCTGATATGTTTAAAAATTTAAATAAAATAATCATTTTCTAGGACAACAAAAGTGACAAAAATGTCTGGAAAAACAAGTAAAATACCTTAGCAAACTAAAAATGAAACTAAAAAAATATTCAAAGCAGTACTGTTTTAAATGACATCTGCTTATTTTGTGAATTCAAATCATCATGTAAGGGACTTACGAGTTGTCTGATAATTCTTTTTATTTAAGCTGTTTCAAAGTAAAGAATAAAGAGAAAAGTTTCCTTATTCATCCCAAGGCTACTATAACACCAGTACAAGACTGTCATAAAAACCTAATAGCCCAATGTCATACATGAAACATACAACTTTTTTAAATCATGAAATTAAATTTCTTACTGTACAAAAAAATTAGTAAAACATAATGAAGTATTTATCCTAAGACTACAAACACTGTTCATCATTTAAACATTAGTTTAGTGAGACCTGAAACTATAAAATTCCTGGAAGAAAACATAGGGCCTTGACAATGTGTTTTTTGGATATCACACCAAAATATCAGGCAAAAAAGACATAAATAAACAAGTGGAACTACATCAAACTAAAAAGCTCTTTCAGAATAAAGGAAACAATCAATGAAATGAGAAGGCAGCCTACAAATTGGGAGAAAATATTTGCAAACTATGTATCTGATAAGGGATTAATATCCCTAATCTTTAAGAAACTCAAACTACTCAACATAACAACAATAAAACCCCAAAAACCAAAACCCCAAAATAACCAGATTTTAAAATGAGCAAAGGACATGCATAGTCTTTTTTTCCCCAAAGAAAAAAAAAAAAAAAAAAAACGTCACCATCAGGTATGTAAAAATTGGTCAACATCATTAATCATCAGGGAAATAAAAATCAAAACTGCTATGAAATATTTCCTCACACCTATTGGGATGGTTGTTATTTTAAAAATAAAATTAAAAAGAGAGAAAAACATAACAACTAAGTGATAGATATTGGTGAGAGTGTGAAGAAAAGAGAGCCCTTGTACACAACCGTTGGAAATGTAAACTGGTAAAGCCAGTTTAACACAGCATGGAGTTTCCTCAAAAGTTAAACACAGAACTACCATATGATACAGCAATTTCACCATTGAGTATGTTTCCAAAGGAAAATGAAATCAATGTGTCCAAGAGATATCTGTACTAACACGTTTACTTCAGCATTATTTACAATAGCCAAAACATGGAATCAACTTAAGTGTCTATTAACACATGAATGGATTTAAAAATGTGGTATGTGCATACACACACACACACACAAACGCACACACACACATGCACATACACAAAATTAAATACTATTTAGTCTTTAGAAAGATAGAAATCCTGACATTTGTGACAACATAGATGAACCTGAAGGCCATTAGGCTAAGTGAAATAAGCCAGACATTGGAAGAAATAAACTGCCCTGCATAATCTCACTTATACACAGATCAAAAAAAAAAATAGAATACATAACAGAAACAGAGTAGAACAGTGGTTACAAAGGGTGAGGTGAGAGGAGGGAGGGGAAGGAAAAATGTAGGTCAAAAGTTACCGAGTGGCAGTTATATAGGATGAATAAGTCTAGATATCTAATGTACAGCATCAGAATCATAGTTAATAATATTGTATTGCATACTGAAAATTTGCTGAGTCCAGATGCTTTTACCACACACACACAAGGTAACTGTGAAGTGATAGATATTAATAGGTGGATAGATTTATTAGGTTGTTCGTTCTTAAAGTAACATTAAAAAACGTACTGTGGTTAGTAATCTTTTCTATTATATATGTATATATATATTTCTTTCTTTCTTTTTTTTTCTTTTTTTTTGAGACGGAGTCTCGCTCTGTCGCCCAGGCTGGAGTGCAGTGGCCGGATCTCAGCTCACTGCAAGCTCCGCCTCCCGGGGTTTACGCCATTCTCCTGCCTCAGCCTCCGGAGTAACTGGGACTACAGGCGCCCGCCACCACGCCCGGCTAGTTTTTTTTGTGTTTTTTTAGTAGAGA
>NC_045438.1:120531514-120773604 GCF_002776525.5 Piliocolobus tephrosceles | reverse complement strand
TTTTTTTTTTTTTTTTTTTTTTTTTTTTTTTAGTAGAGACGGGGTTTCACCGTGTTACCCAGGGTGCTCTTGATCTCCTGACCTCGTGATCCATCCGTCTCGGCCTCCCAAAGTGCTGGGATTACAGGCTTGAGCCACCGCGCCCGGCCATATTTCTATTATGTATGTGTTTATATATATGGTATTATATATATATAATATTTTTATCTTTACAAATATGCTCTCCCAATCTGGTGCTTGTCTTTTTACTTAAGATATCTCTCGTTCTGTAGAACATTTTAATATCCACTGAGTTAAAATTAAACCTTTAATAAAGGTTTACAGAATGATCCTTCTACACAAGCAATGTTCACTGTTCTGTGATTGCCCCTCTGTATCCTTTCTCTGTCTTGCTCTTATTGCTTGGAAGCTGATTTGGGGTTCCCTTACTTTCTGGCTTTCGGTTTGGATTGGCCCATGGAGGCAACAACAGAATTGGAGAATGAGAGGGGATTTCTGTTATTTCTTCTCTGCTACTTCTCTGCCATACTGTGGTTAGTAGTGGCTGTATCCCTCTACCAGTGGCCAGACCTCCTACTGGGTAAGTCTGGGCAAGACTTCCATGACCACAACATTCACTGGGCTCCAGTAACAAAGAACATATTCTCCTTGTTTTCTCAGGACGAGAGGTGGTAATTGCTTTCTTCTGTTGCTAATATCTGGGTATTTCACCATCTTTTGCTGATTCCCTTAACCCTGCCCATAAATGTTTACTGTTGAAATCACAAGTGATATGTAAACTGTGCAATATCATGCAGCTATTAAATAGTGTGATGCAGGACTATATACGTACCAACATGAAAACAATTGCAAAATACATGTGTTTGCTTTTTAAAAATCCAAATACCCACATATGTATCATTTATCCATAATAATCAAGATTTGCCATGTTTTAGTTTAATGCTATTTCCACCATGTAGACATTTCAAATCCATAGTGCCCTATAATAAAAAAGGCATATAATACATACTTGAACAATTCATTGGTTTAAAAAGAGCTTTAACTGTCAAAACATATGGACAAATGATAATCCTAGAAGACCTATGTCATTCCCGCAGCAATACTGTGATGTCAGTGCAACCCCTTTTTCAGGTTCCACATCCTCTGCCTATACAACAAAGAACCAGGATTCCATGGCAACACAAACTGGCCAGCTGCAGCACCTTACCAAGCATCATGCTCTATATATAGCACATTAGCACCATGCACTATAATTTCTTCAATTATTATGGCACATTGGTCTATAAATTGAGGATCAAAACACATACTAAAATTGTAGAAAGTTCTGGTGTTTAGATGCTCAGATAATATATCTTCAGCCATTTTTAAATGCCAACATCACTATAAAGTGATATTGAAACATAAAAGTAAGAATGATAACTACCTCTGGGTATGCAATTGGGATTGTTATGGGCACGGGAAATTTATCTGTTTATTTTCTAAACTTCTGTATTAATTTTACAGTAAATCCATATTCATTTTCTTGTGATATAAGTACATTTAAATAAAATTTGATACAAAAGAATGATGGTATTTTCTACAGTGAAACTCTGATAATTCCACAGAAGAGGAAAAGAAAAGAGAATACGTTGACTACATACAGAGCTCTCTGAAGTTAGCCTTTAAAACAACACATACAATAGGAAGAAGAATGGATGCAGAGAGATCACTAGAACCATTAACTCTTAATGTGAAAAAAAAATGCCTTAGAGCATCCAGGTAGGTAGCAATATAGTCAGGATACCCCAAAGCTCAGACTGTGTTGAGATCTATGAAAATAGCCCAAAACAATAAAAGAAATTATATTTGCTAAGATCAGAAAAGAGGATAAACTGAACAACAGGGAACTATTTAAGAAGGACTCACAGTTTTGTTAACCTGATGGAAATAACACACATACTGAACTACTGTTTACTTTTGTTTCCTTAACAAGGAGATATATAAAAAAGAAAGAGGGAGTTGAAACTCACTACGGAAGAGAAGATAGAAAGGGAACACTTTGACCCTTTAAATGGTATTCAGTCTTTAGATACTAAAGGATTACATTCTAGTATAATGAAAGAATGTACAAATGTGGTCAGTTAACAGAATCAATAACCTTTGGAAACTGGATAAGTTTAAGGAAATAAACCAATGTCCCAATGTTCTAAAGTAAGAGACATAGATTCTGAAGATTCATTTTCAGTTCGTATTAATAAGACCTTCTGTATGTGTGTACCTGTGAAGTGATCTTTTATCTTCTTTAATTCTGTTAGTGCCTTATTTGTGGAGAGATACTCATCACATTTAACTAAAATTTTAATTATTTTGGCAAATATCTTATACTAATGTAAATATGTAGACTTCTTAAATGGTGAATGCTAGATTGTCTGTCTCATAGTATTTTTAACCATCCTGGTAATTATTAAGTGTCTGTCGAGGAAGAACAAATGAATAATTAAAGATATATTTGAAAGCAGCATTTCTCTTATCTGTGGAAGCACTCTAGTTCACAATGTATGATTCTGTGTGAATGTTGATGCTAAAGACAAATAAGAAAAAGCTGAGACTCCTCTGTGAGACCTTGCAACTACAGAGTGAGGAGGCAGTCATGACAGGAACGGGGACAGTTGGAGCAAGATCCTCCATTCCCCTCACAGATTTCTTTCTTCTCTTAACAGGATAATGTCAACCTCAGTCCCATAGCCTAGTCTCATTCCTTCTTATGCACTGATAACATGAAAGCAAAGAAAGCTGGCTCAATGAGGTCCTCAGCCCCATCAGCCTAGTCCCAACCCCTCCTCGGGCACTGATATCAAGAAAGCAAAGAAGGCTGGTTCAGTGAGGTCCTCAATCTTATGCTCGAGAAACTTGACAAAGGTGGAGAGCTGATCTGTCTCAGTAATAAGAGCCTCCTATCACCTCTGAGGCAATGGCCCTTCAGAATATTCTTTTCTATTTTGCCTGTCTCCTTTGTGGCATTATTATCTTCTTGGGTTCTGACAGCACATCAGACTTGGGGTATCCTTCTTAGACATGGCAGCTGGATGATTGTGAACATTGTAATTGACTTGTTTCACTCTGGGACCTTCTACAACCCTTCCAACAATGTCACCAGACCACTTCAAACGACCCTTCTGCTTGCCTGCTTGTTTCTTTTAGGGGCTGACACCTCACTTGTCAATAATGAAACGTGTTCATGATTTCAACCATGGCAGGGAGCTGTTTCAAATCTAAAATAGGCAGCACCATCCCCACTCAACATGACACTGGGAATGTCATGCCTCTAAATTCAGCACCACTGGGTTACACCTAGGTTGAGGGCTACTCTAGAGAGAAGAATAGCCCGTATTTTATATAGAGAAGTATGATCAGAGATCCAAATCCCTGACTTCTAAATTAATTCTGTGAACAATTTTTTTTTGTTTTGTTTTGTTTTTCTTTCCTTTTTTTTTTTTTTTTTTTTTTTTTTTTTGATAAGTACTGTCTCTGGAAGTGTATTTTCCAACTTGTCACATTTTTTCAAATTTATAAAATTTTCTCATTTCATTACACAAATAAAAGGAAGGTAATCATCACAGTTCCAATTTCTCAGAACCTTTCCCAAGTGAACCCACATAGACATCTCTCTGTTCACAGGCCCAGATTGGAAATACTAAACTCTTGCCTGGTCAGTAATGGCGGTAGGTGACAGAGCATAAGGACCAGAATGGTCATCACAATCGCTCTCCATATTTTCAAATTAACAAATGTGAACTAAACTTTTCAAAATGTTAAAAATAAATAGCAGTAGATCAATATTGGCAGTAATTATGCTTTCTCTAATCTAAAAATGTATGAAGCAGTTATCTCTATTAAATAATCAAATTAAATATAAAATTATCTTAACCACTAAGTACAAATTGCTTAATTGAATAAATATTAATTGTAAATTATTATTCTTGAAAAATTAGGGTCATGTACAGAAGTAGCTCACTGCTTAATAAATATGACTGACAACTGTTATGTCAGCATATTTTTCACTCCTTTCCAGGTGTGGCACCTACACTGTCCTCAAACATGAAAGGAACAAATTTAAAAAATAAATTTAGAGAACAGTGATTATGAGGATGTGCTTTGAAGTCAGACGAGAATTTAAATCCTCACTTTTTTACTGACTAGCAGTGTGATACTGAGCCTGTTTCTTTATCTTCAAATGAGGTTAACAATATGTGATTAAATGGAATCATATATTTTACAAGGCCAGTTTAGACCCAGTCACATAGAAACACCTTTTAAGTGGTAATTGTTGTGCACTTTTAACTAATTTTATATAAACATGGTAATGGATGTAAAAAAGAAAATGTTTTGTGGGGTACATTGTATTATTCTCCACATAAAAAGGCAAATATGTGAAGTGCATATAGTGTATACTTTTGACTCATTTTCCAATAACTGTTGTTATGGTCTGAAGGTTTGTGTCCCCCTCGAATTCACATGCTAAAATCCTAACCCTCAAGGTGATGGTCCTAGAAGGTGGGGCCTTTGAAAGTTTTTTTTTTATTTTTTACAGTTACTGCACTTTTAATTTCTCAAGTTGATTTAGCTGTCTTTCAAATGCATAATGACTTTTTTATACTTTCCTATTTTCTGCAGATATTATAAACTATTGTTCCTTTATGTATAAGCACTATGTTTTTTAGTATTTTTCCGATGATTCCAATATGTGAAGACTTTGTTTTCTCTGTGGCTTCCTCTGATTTTCCATTTCCTCCTGTGCCTCCATTGGTATGTGAGAGGTTCATACTTGAGCTGCAGCATGAATGCAACTTCCTCCAGGTAAAACTTGGATATAACTATGCCCCGGGTGCCTGGGACATAACCCACTCAAAGCCTTCTTTCCTTCCTTCCTTCCTTCCTTCCTTCCTTCCTTCCTTCCTTCCTTCCTTCCTTCCTTCCTTCCTCCCTTCCTCCCTTCCTCCCTTCCTTCTTTCTTTCCTTTTTTTTTTTGACAGAGTTTTGCTCTGTCAACCATGTTGGAGTGCATTGGCACAATCCTGGCTCACTGCAACCTCCGCCTCCTGGGTTCAAGCAATTCTCCTGCCTCAGCCTCCCAAGTAGCTAGGATTATAGGTGCATGCCCACACACCTGGCTAATTTTTGTATTTTTAGTACAGAAAGAGTTTTGCCATATTGGCCAGGCTGGTCTCTAACTCCTGACCTCAGGTGATCTACCTGCCTCAGCCTCCCAAAGTGCTGGGATTACAGGCGTGAACCACCATGCCCAGCCTTTAAGCCATCTTAAATCAAAGTCGGATGTTAGTAGAACTAGCCCTGAAACATGAAGTGCAGGCTACAAATTAGTATGAAGGCTGACTGACTCACTTTTATTCTGAGAATGCAGCTTTTTTATGTTTCAAATTACTATGAGAACTTTGTCCTACTAGAATCCTCACCATTGTATTTCCTCCATTAGATTTCTATCCATCTTGCCTTGGCTGGTCATCAAAATGAAAATTCAAATGTGCTACAATTTGCAAATTCCCTCAAAGCAAAAGCACCTTCCGTCTTCATTTACCTGTTGCTTTCCATTTTCTCATCTGCTTTACTTTGTAATTTCTAATATCGTATACCTTTTATGAAAGTTATTTTTATATTTTATCTAGTGTTATTTTCAGTGTGATACTATTTCTGATTTTCTTGAGGAATGAATTAAAATTGCTATGCTTATTTTTTTATAAAAGCTTCTTTTAGTGACTAAAAATAAACATTTTTGTCAACCTTTGATAATGTAGAGATAATTTTCACTTGTAATGACTCATTTAAGATTAGCAATAAGTCTGTAATATTTATGTAATTATTTTTTCTTCATTTTGCAGAGAATAGGACTCAGAGAGATTAACTGATTTCAGAGCCATTTAATAACCTACTCATTGTCTCAGATGGAAACTGGTTATACATCTCATGCTCTATTTTTGCCATTGCTTGAGAATGATTTTCAGAAAATGTTTAATTTTTTTTATCATGTAAAGATGACAAAATCCTTAGGAATAAGTGGTGAGCATGGGACCTATATAGGCAACAACTAATCAATAACCAGATTTGCAGTGAAGACAATGTCAGGAGTAGTTCAGCAATTCACTAGGATATTTTCTTCTGCCTTGTAATAATACTCTAGTATTATTGTCATTTTCTTATTGAGTCCATTTGTACACTCTCATATTGATTTTTTTGCTTTGGACTGTCCATTTCTGAGTCATGGCTTTAACACAGGACTGTTCTCACTCCTTGAAAAGAACCCCTGTGCCAGTAAGACTGTCTATCTCCGTTAAGTGGTATCAGCCATGTCTTCTCTTTGAGTAGCCAGATCTCGTTCCCTCATATGCTCTGGTTCTAATCCTCACATTTGAACCTGGCTTTGAGTCACTTTGTATAGCTCATCCTGATACTTGAAAGCATAATGATTTCATTCTCATTTAGCTATGCACTTCAACACTGTGGACTTTTTTTTTTTTTTTTTTTTTAAACAATGATCATGGTCAATTAATCTGTCAAGTCCACATCACAGGAGCTGAACATTCCACAGAGCAGTTGCCTTAGATTGGGTTCCCTGGAAACAGTCTCTGAGACAGAGTTGCTTGCTAAGGTTTTCGGGGAGTATGCTCTGAGATAAATCTTTAAGGAAGTATGGAGGACACAGGCAGAGAAAGGAGCTGGCCTACTATGGGGATGCAACAGAGGCCTCACCCGTTATTGAAAGCTCCAGCTGGGTTGGCCTTTCAGAGTTTTCCCAAATTGAGGCATAGGCCTTAGCCTTTGTATTTCCACATCAGCCAGCATTGCCCACTGCTACCTCCAGGAGAGGCATAACTTTCAGTGAGGCTGTTCCTTGCAGCCAGCTGAGGGCAGTTTTCATCAAAGACATAGCTATAATCCATCAGCTATGATACTCTCAACAGCGGTAGATGAGTGTCTTGTCCTGTTGGTCCTGGTGCAATTCCAGAGAATCCTTTTTGGCAATCTAAAATCTAGGAGGGAACTAACATGAAATGGGAAGATATATGAGAATCATAAAGCTGTCTGCCGGATACCACATAAGAAATCACATATATAACTCAGAAACACACCATTATTATCAACCTTTTTTTGTTCTCAGTGAGGTGCTGACCATGTCTGTGACTTCTCATCCTTTTCCATCATTTCCATCAAAAGTTGCCTCTAATGGGGATATAGGTAACTGTTCTGCATATTCCTTGCAGCTAGCTGAGGGCAGTTTTCATCTGCCTTAAATTTCATGTTAAAATTATTTGAATTTTCATGTGTTGCTATGAAAAATTTGTGATTTTTGCTTTATTCTTTAAAAATATGTGTGATTATTTTAAAATAAAGGCAACACTTTAAATAATTTAACAGTTCAATAATTTATTTCTTCCTCAAATCTTCTAATAAATTTTCTGTGGCTTAAGCTGCATCTGGAAGTACACCCTTGACACAATATTGTAAACCTTCAACGTACAACTATCCCCATTTGAGAGTAAAGCAATTAAAGTAAAAAGTAATATAATAGTGCCTAAAATTCGTACAACATATTGGAGTTTTCAAAGTGAGAAACAGCATAGCAGAGGGGTTAAGGGGATGGATTTCAGATCCAGGTGGACTGTATTAAAATCTCAGTTCAGCTACTTACTAGCTGAGAAAAGTTGTGCAAGTTACTTAACCTCTCTGTGTCTTTGTTTTTTTCATTTAGAAAATGTGGATAGTAATAGCTGCAACTCACCTGGCTGTTCTGAAAATTAAATGGATTGATATTTCTGAACATTATCAATAGTGCTCCCACAAAGTAAACACTGTTTAAACGTTTGCGTAGGACACTATTTGCTTTACAAATAACACTGTTTCTTTTCTTTTCTTTTCTTTTCTTTTTTTTTTTTTTTTTTTTTTTTTTTGAGACGGAGTCTTGCTCTGTCGCCTGGGCTGGAGTGCAGTGGCCGGATCTCAGCTCACTGCAAGCTCCGCCTCCCGGGTTTACCCCATTCTCCTGCCTCAGCCTCCCGAGTAGCTGGGACTACAGGCACTCGCCACCTCGCCCGGCTAGTTTTTTGTATTTTTAGTAGAGACGGGGTTTCACCGTTCTAGCCAGGATGGTCTCAATCTCCTGACCTCGTGATCCGCCCGTTTCGGCCTCCCAAAGTGCTGGGATTACAGGCTTGAGCCACCGCGCCCGGCCATAACACTGTTTTAAACACGATTACATGGTGTTTAAAAGCAAACAGTATTTAAAGACGGGAAAAATAAATAAATATTTTCCAATTCAGTGTCTTATTTGATCCTTATTTAAAACTGTGGGAAAGATGGAATATTTAATCAAATTCATGGATGGTAAGAGTAGGAAGCAATAGGTTAAGTTCCTTGTACAAGCTCAAACAGCTATTCAGTGAAATATTTAAGTACAATTTATGTCTCTTAAAACTGAATTCCTGTCTGCCAGATGTTCCTAGAAATCCTGCTTTTGGAATAGCCACTGCAAGCCTACTCCGATAAACCAGGTAGAAAGAAGAGCCTTTGCTTTTTAAAAGTATGGCAATAGAAATTATACTGTCATGTACTTGTTGAAGCAACAGGCCCCAAAAACATGATTAATAGAAGAAATGTTTTACTGCATTTAAGTTACTTCATGGGGATAGGAAGGTGAGAGATGGAAAAGAAGAAACCTTCTTTCTCTAGAAAAGACACATAGAAACAAAAATATTGAAATATTAACTCTATTATCTCCAATTTCCCTGCAAGGGAGACTCTTAAATCAGTCTCTGTTTAAGACCAGCATATTCCCACACCTGCAGACCAAGCAGATAAGTCCTTCAAAAATAGGCCAGTGCAATTTACTGTTTCACATTATAAAGTCAGATTAAAATATAGGTATAGCTGTTAAAAGAGATTGATTTATTCCTCTGTAATACACACAGTGAAACAAAGTTGGATAATTTACTTCGTCCTCCTTTTTCTTGCCAGTTACATGGGCTGATATACCAATTGCGTTTAAGCAAAGTAATTACTGAAAAGTTCCTTTAGACATGCAAATTTAATGGCCTATTTCTTTTTTTTTTTTTTTTTTTTTTGAGACGGAGTCTCGCTCTGTCGCCCGGGCTGGAGTGCAGTGGCCGGATCTCAGCTCACTGCAAGCTCCGCCTCCCGGTTCACGCCATTCTCCTGCCTCAGCCTCCCGAGTAGCTGGGACTACAGGCGCCGCCACCTCGCCCGGCTAGTTTTTTGTTTTTTTAGTAGAGACGGGGTTTCACCGTGTTAGCCAGGATGGTCTCGATCTCCTGACCTTGTGATCCGCCCGTCTCGGCCTCCCAAAGTGCTGGGTTAATGGCCTATTTCTATAGAGCATGAAAGAAATCTCTTTATAGAATTATAATATTAGTACATTTGAAGTTATCTTAAAAGGCTTTGCAATCTGCCTTCCTCTTGAAAAAAAAAATGAAACAGGATATTTGGGCCAGCTGCTGCTAAAATAATTGATAATTTCCCCCCTTCTAAATACCGTCACCAACATACTGCCTATTTGCATTCTCAACGTAAATCTATACCAACCAGATCTCTTTGGTTTTGTGCATTGATGCTTTTATTTAGTGACTGGGAACTAGAAACAGAATTGGTCTTCACTGGGTTGTGCAGGAGCAAGGAATTAGAAAGAGAGGAAAAAGGGGGTAGAAGGGAAGGATGGAGCTGGTGTGAAGCCTATTTGAAATTGGCTTCTTGGCTTGGTTTTGAACTGACAGGGTAGGGTAGAGGCAGAGGGCTGATGGCATTGCTAAGTTGGGACTTTGGGAAATTCTGAGCATGGGAAAAACTGTGTCAGGGCCCATCCAACAAAACAATGGCCTGGAGATGTGGAAGATGCTCTTGTTTCTGCATGAAACCTCAGGCCATGGAACGCAGGCTCGGGAACTTCCAGATGAACATTCATTGCTCGATATGATGTTCCCATGGCTGCAGTGGCTGCTGTGAGGCTACTCTGGTTTGCTCAGGAGATGTGTATTCGGGAAAACAAAACTACAAGAGTAAGAGCAGGACAGAAACCTGGGGACGTATGCTGCTGATAGGTTTAACTGAATACAAGTGAGGCACACTTTTGGTTACTCCTGCATATAACTTGGAGAAAATTTGAGAGAGGGCTAAGGCCCTGCTATTTTAGAGGTGATGGCACTTGAGGCAATAACTATTTGTCTTACAAGTATATATTTCAAGTTATCCAGGGTACTATCATTTGAATGTGATAGAATTAAGAGGTAGGGTGTTTAAGAGGTGATTAGCATAAGGGATTCCTCCCCTCATAGATGAGATTGAGGCCCTTATAATAAATGCTTTATGCAGTGTTCAGCTAGTTTGTTTACTCTTCTGCCATGTGTGGACCCAGAAAAAGACCCTCACCAGATGCTGGTCTCTTGATCTTGGACTTCCCAGCCTCCAGAACAGTGAGAAATAAATTTGTGTTTATTATGAGCTATCCAGTCTTAGGTATTCTGTTACAGTAAGCACAAAATAGACTAAGACACAGCAATTCCACAATTGCCATCAGTTATTGTTCTTTCTTACAAGTATCAGGAACTTCTGTGTCATCTATCAAGAAATAATAGACTTACAGGCTTATAATGACTTTTGTATCTTTATATTCACGTATGATATACATGAAATGAATGCTGTCACCTCCAGTTCATTTATTTTTCCCCAGTGTGGGGATATCTCTACAGTACATCTGACCATTTTTTCATCAAATGCTTGAGTTTTTCCATCTAAATTCTTATTTATAATAAATAATTCCTATTTATAGTAAACCCAAAGCAGTTCCTTGGTAACTTTTACCCTTGGTTCCTACTTTTGTTCTTTGCAGCAATAGACTTACTCTTCTGTATCATATCCCTTTCTGTAATTGAAGACAAACTTTATGTCCAGCCCTATCCTGCACTAAGTATTATTTTCTCATCTGACTATCCTTTGGTTCTTTAACCATTTTATTTATATCCAGGTCCCCTATTTCACACTATCCTAGTTGACCTTCTCTTTACATTGATTGTTTACTGTTTCAATATAGTGCTCACAAGGAGACCCAAGTTCACCTCATTTAGAGCAAATTATTTTATAATCTTAGCAGCTGCCTTCCATGAAGGAGAAGAAAGGGAGTTAAAAGCCTTCTGACATGTTTAAATATATCACAGATTCTATGGTATATGTATTGCCTGCCCCTATTTCACAGAAGAGAAAATCGAGGCTCATAAAAGTTACACAACCAAGGAACACAGCTAGCAAATGAAAGAATCTGAATACATGTGTGTATATGTATATATATGAATACAAATACAGTTTTCTCTGACCGTTGGAACTTACTTTTCCTAGTTCTTGATCCTTGTTTAGTTGATATTTTAGCATCTAAAATATGTATTGAGTATTAAATACTCACATTCCTAAAAATGCTCATTTCAATCTATAGGTTCCAATCTACAGATAGAAGTAGGAGTGAGTAGATATGGTAGAATAAATGAACTCAAAAGGATAAGAAAACAAGAGCAACAAGTAGAAGATATGTTTTGGACCCAATTAATATAATAGTAGTGATGTCAGCACAGAGAAAGCACGTGGTCAATTCACAAATCCTGATATTTCCCCAGAACCAATCTCCTCTACCTTGCAAATATATAGTTCATTTACTGGGTGGGAATCAAATATGAATATTTATCTCAATCCCTATTAGATTTTATACTTTTTATGTGTCTATGCCCATTTTTCTGGCCTGTTGATTTTGCCATCCAGTGAATTTGTTACTTACATCAGTATTATGTCATCTATGTATCTGGTAGGTAGGCATTCTGGGTCTTTATTCCATCCTCTGATATAAATCTTGAAAACGACATAATGTAGGGCAGAGAGGATTTACAGCTTTCTATACCCTGGCATATAAATAGTTAAGATCTGAATTCAAATGATGCAAAAGACATGATCTTATTCTTTTTATGGCTGTGTAGTATTCCATGGTGCATATATGCCAAATTTTTTTATCCAGTCCACTGCTGATGGGCATCTAGGTTGACTCATGTCCTTGCTGTTGTGAATAGTGCTGAAATGAACATATGCATGCATGTAGCTTTATGGTAGAATGATTTATATTCCTTTGGGTATATACCTAATAATGGGATTGGTGGTTTGAATGGTAGTTCTGCTTTAAGTTCTCTAAGAAATCACCAAACTTCTTTCCACACTGGCTGAAGTAATTTACAGCCCCACCAGTAGTGTACAAATGTTCCCTTTCTCTGCAGCCTTGCCAATACGTTATTTTTTTACTTTTTACTAATAGTCATCTGACTCGTACAAGATGATATCTCACTCTGGTTTGATTTGCATTTCTCTAATGATTAATGATGTTGATTTTTTCATATGCTTGTTGGTCACATTTATGTCTGCTTTTGAAAAGTGTTGGCTGGGTGCAGTGGCTCATGCCTGTAATCCCAACACTTTGAGAGGCCGAGGCAGGTGGATCATTTGAGGTCAGGAGTTTGAGACCAGCCCGGCCAACATGGTGAAACCCCATCTCTACTAAAAATACAACAACAACAACAAAATTAGCTGGCTGTGGTGACATGCACCTGTAGTTTCAGCTACTCCCGAGGCTGAGGCAGGAGAATTGCTTGAACCTAGGAGGTGAAGGTTGCAGAGAGCCAGGATTGCACCACCACACTCCAGACTGGGCAACAGAGAGAGTGTCTCAAAAGCAAAAACAAAAACAAAACAGTGTTCATTTCCTTTGTCTACTTTTTCTTGTTTTTTGCTTGCTAATTAATTTATTTATTATAGATTCTGGATATTAGACCTTTTGTCAGATGCATAGTTTGCAAATATCTGTTTTCCATTCTGTAGGTTGTCTGCTTACTCTGTTGATAGTATCTTTTGCTGTGCAGAAGCTCTTTAGTTTAATTAGGTCCTATTTGTCAATTTTTGTTTTGGTTGTAATTGCTTTTAACATCTTTGTCATGAAATCATTGTTGGAGCTGATATTCAGAATGGTATTTCCTAGGTTTTCTTCAAGCGTTTTTATAGCTTTAGGCTTTACATTTAAGTCTTTAATCCATCTTGAGTTGATTTTCGTATATGGTGTAAGGAAGGGATCTGAAGACCATTATCTTAAGCAAACTAATGCAGAAACACAAAACTAAACACTGCATGTTCTCACTTTTAAGTGGAAGCGGAACATTGAATACACAAGGACACAAAGAAGGGATCAACAGACACTGGGGTCTACTTGAGAGTGGAGGGTGGAAGGACGGTGAGGATCAAAAAGCTACCTATTAGGTAACATGCTTATTACCTGGGTGATGAAATAATCTGTACAACAAACTCCCATCTCATGTAATTTACCTATGTAACAAACTTGCACATGTATCCCTGGAACTAAAATAAACATTTAAAAAATGTTTTTAAAAAGAATTCAAATGATGAAAGACTTTACATGAAAGCATGATTGCTGGAGAAAATTCTCTTGGGAATTACTAACATCAAAGTTCCTCTCTTATATCTCCAAAAATGCAAATAATAAATGTATCTAATACATTTTCATATATGCCATAAATTATCATATCCAACAACAATATGATAAAGAACATAATAGTAATTTTATATTATAGATAAATTAACTAAATTTCAGACAATAAATAAAGCACTTAACATTACAAATCTAGTAGGTATCAGAGCCTGATATCAAGGCTTATTTCTGATTTGGAAGTCTATAATATTAAGCACTAGTCTCTCTAAACACCTGCCCAAGTCTTTTGTGTTTTTCAACTTTTGAACCTATTTGTTTTTCTTTTCAGCTTTTCATTTAATCTTATACCTAATATGGGAAGCTGGCAGTGGCAGAGAGCCAGACCGACCTTCTAAAACCAAGGCTACAGACCACACATGGAACCTTGAAGATCCATGCACTTCTTTACAAAGGTGCTCTATGGTTCTGTGTCTGCCTTAAAAACTCAGTGATGCTTGTATTAATGTATGCATAATATTTCTCTATTTATAATTGCTTTAAGTTGAATTGAAGAATAGTTTGCCATAAGAAGCATCACTAGATGTTTTCTTAGACAGTATGTAAAAATTCTTAAGGGTTTCATAAAATAAAATGGATTTTAATTTTTGCATTTTTGGAAGATAATTTAATTTTCTTTTTGTTTTAGTTAGTTTTGTTTGTTCTAACTGAAACATGAACAGTTTAGCAATTATCTTAAGAATTCAAAAGTTAGAAGATAAATCCATACTATCACAATTTTTCATTCTAGTAAAATTTCAAAACGTTTATTATTATTATTTTATGTATTTATTTATTTATTTTTATTTTTATTTTTTGAGACAGAGTCTTGCTCTGTCGCCCAGGTTGGAGTGCGGTGGCATGATCTCTGCTCACTGCAAGCTCCGCCTCCCAGGTTCACACCATTCTCCTGCCTCAGCCTCAGGTGTAGCTCGGACTACAGGCGCCCACCACCATGCCCGGCTAATATTTTGTATTTTTAGTAGAGACTGGGTTTCACCGTGTTGGCCAGGATGGTCTCGATTTCCTGACCTCGTGATCCGTCCGCCTAGGCCTCCCAAAATGCTGGGATTACAGGCGTGAGCCACCATGCCTGGCCACCGTTTTCTTTTCCTGAATGCTTACTCTGTTGCCAAGTGTTGGGTGAGTTGCTTCAAAAGTAGTGATATGTTGGCCGGGCGCGGTGGCTCAAGCCTGTAATCCCAGCACTTCGGGAGGCCGAGACGGGTGGATCACGAGGTCAGGAGATGGAGACCATCCTGGCTAACAGGGTGAAACCCCGTCTCTACTAAAAACTATAAAAAACTAGCCGGGCGAGGTGGCGGCGCCTGTAGTCCCAGCTACCCGGGAGGCTGAGGCAGGAGAATGGCGTGAACACGGGAGGCGGAGCTTGCAGTGAGCTGAGATCCAGCCACAGCACTCCAGCCTGGGTGACAGAGCGAGACTCCGTCTCAAAAAAAAAAAAAAAAAAAAAAAAGTAGTGATATGTTGATTGCCTCTTGAAGTAAATAATAGATGTTGTGGGGCATAATAAAGAATGGTAAGACATGGGCCCATGCTTAGGTAGGGGAGGTGGACACAATCAACACCATATAATACTAGACAGAATTACATGATAACAGAACAGCCTAAATACAAACTCAATAGATGTTCAACAGCATATTATGACAAAACCAGCATTTCAAAATGTAATTTTTTTGACATTATTGCTGATCGAATCATTATACTCTCTTAAGATGGCTATTATCAACAACTCAATCTTAAAATAATTTTCCAATTAAGTACTAAATACAAAGTTCATTTTATATTGATGATTTTAATTAGTTATTGAATATAAGTAACGTATCCCAAAGAAGACATTGGCTTTCACAGAAGTGGTCCAGGACACCATGGCATGTCCTAAGGATTCATCAATTTGCCTTTCATAGGACCCTACAGAAATGAAAAAAAAAAAAAAAAAAAAAAAAAAAAAAAAAGAAAATCTTTGTATTTAAAGAAATACTAAACAGCAAACTTGAACTAGAGTTTGAAGGAGATAAGATGAACTAAATTTGGGTCCTATCTACCATTTATGAATCTAATCATTTCTATATTCACTCATTAAATTGAAAATAGAAGAGCCACTAATATTGTAGACCTTCTTAAATGTATGTTAATTTCACAACATAGTTTACTGAGTGAAGCTTGAGACTTACTCAAAATTTCCACATATCAACAGTCACAATTCACAAATGCTATGTAACTGGCATTCAGAGTAAGATTCCTGAGGAACTCTCCTAGGTTTTGAATGTTCTGATTATTTTTGCTAATTGTTCTGTCCAATATTCATCACACACAAGTATACATTGGTTTACATATGTGCATATGACATGCACTCACAGACACACATTACTATATTATGGGATAAAATTAGTAAGTCTAAGGGAAAGGTATTTTGGGACTAAAATTCATAATTCAGAGTCTTTGAAGAATATCTAAATGTCTATTAAACATTGAGTGACACAGCAGGTGCTTCACCACAGTTCTCATTCTGTGTAGAGTAGTGAGTCACTGAACATTTATAAGTAGATAGATTCTTCATGAGCAAGCACAGGCTTTATCTGTTACGTGAATGAACTGAGCCTAGAGAATTGGTATGACTTTCCCAATATCATGCACCTATTTTACAGTGGAACAGAATTTGAACCTCAGCTCCTCTTTCAATATAACACAACTACTATTCATCAGGGTTCTTGTATTCATTACGGTAATTTACCTATAGTGTTGCTAATTATAACTGCAATCTATTAATGTATGTATGTATGCATTATTATGATTACTACTACTACTATTACCAGCTTGCAGATGAAGACATTGAGGCCTAGAGAGCTTAGGGAACTCTCCAAAGTCTCCTCACTCTGGTTTGAAACACTTTCTCTACATTCATTATATAGCCGATGAATGTAGAGAAAGTGTTTCAAACCCAACTAAGTCCTCATGCCTTTACTATTGGCAAGGAGAGAGAGGGAGCAGCATGAGAATCATCATCATTTCCCAGTGCTCTGTCTGGGAAATATTATTGCCATTTAACATTTGAGCATCTAAGAGATCTTCCTCATTTTTCTACTGCCTCCTTCACCATCCCCCATCTCAGTACAAGGAAATCTATTGCAAATGACAAAAAAGATATATATTTATTTCTTGCTTAGTTTGTTTTATGTTATTAAAATGCTGTTTCTCCAGTAATATCTCAAATTCTAAAATGATCAATAAGTCAGTGTTCTAAATCTTCTAAAGTCCATTTTCTACAATTTATTCCCACCATATAGTCTTCGTAGAAGTTAAATGATTACACTGTACCAAATTAATTATTTAGATACAGATCTTCTCATGGGTACATGATCTGTGGTATCCTTACTGCTCTCCTTCATCTTGGTTATCGGAGATAACTATTTTGTTGTAGCAGCAAATATTTGTTGAACTCTCACTACAGCTGGTACTGTTCTAGAGGTTTTACATGGCTTAGCTTCTGAAAAATCTCACAATTACCTTTTGAGATGGATATTGTTATTATCCAGGTATTACTGGTAATTGAACTCAGCTGATCCTCACTTTTTGAAATGTTAAGTAATTTTGTAATGACTGCAGTCTCACCTACAAATCAATATAGAAAATATTGAGGCTTGTAATTCTTCCTAATGTGGCTCTCAATGGTTACTAATTTATCTACAGCAAATACTTTGGCCACTTTTCATTATATGTATTAAAGTGAATATACAATGTCCAAAGAAATGAAACTGATTTTAACAGTTGAATTGTGTTAGATTTTAAAATGTTGGCTGCTTTATAAAATGAAGGACAAGGACATTTTAAAAGCCCCCTATTTTTTACACTATTCATGTATACTTTTATAAAAATCCAATGAAATTTGTCTGATATATGTTCTTCAACATCTTGTTTTATTTTTTTTTTGTTTTTATTTCTTCTTTTTCATGTATTTTGTTTTTCAAAATGTTCTTCCAAATTCCCACATGATGTAACGTAATAATTGTTAAAAACTATAAAATAACAGTGTAGATTTTATATTTTGTTTGTTCATTTAAGAAATTTTTACTGATTATCTAAAATGCTCATGCCATCATGTCAGTCACTGAAAGTACATCAATTAAAAACAAACTGCAGACCTGAAGCATATAGAAAGTTTGGGTTGATTTACCCTTTTTCAGTATTGCATGCTCTATTTTCTTATTCATCAGGTAATTTGTATTTACTAAAGCTTATTTTATCTCTTTATTTTTGGGCTGTGAGAACAATGAAAATTTCAGTGCATCACAGCATTTTGGAGGTGGGGAAAACTAACATTTACTTAGGGTCTTAGATGTGCCAACTATTTTGTAGAGAGTATCTCATGTATTGTAATATATATTAAATAATAGACTTTGGAGATCCTCATATTATAATCAACCCAGAAAGGCTAACTGATTCATCAAAGTTTGCATAGTTATTTAGTGTTATTCTATCTCCAGATTAGAATTTCTCTGTTTAATTCAAATTAATTGTAGCCTCTTCCCTCAAAAGACTTTCAATGCAATTGGCAGATATAATTTACCTATCATGGAGAAATGTACCTATATAGGGACAGAATGGAGAATAGATTCAGGTTGATAACTTTGCTTGAAATATCAGCTCTGCCTATTGCTCCCTTTGTCTCAGTTTTTCTCTCTCTGAAATGGGATGCTAATAATGGTTCTTGGCTTGAAGGATTGTTGTAGGTTATATGAGTTAGGAGATTAACATGTTGTAAATGATATGTAAGTATTCACTTTAAAAAATGTAATCTTAAAATATACAAAGATACATGGAATAGAACAATAAAGTATAATGATCTTGATTTCCTACAGTATAGTCATACCTTAGGCACTGGATGGAGATCAATTCTTCCAGTTGGAAGATGAAGCCATGGTTATGCCACTAAGGCTGTTGGAAAGCCAAGAATTGCACCATGAATATAGAAGGTTCTTATCTCCAAAATGAACATGGTTGGAAAGAAAATATATTGTCTTAGAATTTACCAGATTGAGTAGAGAATGGAATAAAACAAATAACTCAGTAAAAAAGGAGTTTCTTATTGCTCGATATTATGAAAAGATAAAACAGCCCCCGTCTTTAAAGAGCCTACTTTTTAGCAGGAAAAGTAGGTAAGCAAATAATGAAAGTGTGACAAGTACAGGACAGGTACCCCCAGTGGGTGAAGAAAAGCCCCTAACTTGGGCTTGCTGCCCTATTTTACAGTTAAAAGGATGGGCTCGTGCTTCCTCCAACCAGGAATGTTGAGGTGAGAGAACAGGACTGCAGGGGAATGATACTTCTGCAGAGGACCACAGACCACATACCTATCTCTAAATCCCAGTTCTGTTTATTTTATATATTTTATACTTGTATCTACATATTTCAATATAATTATTTTCCCTCTCTGAGTTCTCACTTGGCAGAGTAACTGTAGCATTGTAAGCAAAGCGATCAATCTGATTTAAAAAAAGAAAAAAAAAAAAACAAGAAAAACTTAGGAAAACAGAACAACAGGAGTTTCTAACTTGTCTCTAAATTACGTCTTTTGGCAATTATCCATTCCAAGGACATTCTTAAGCATTTTAGGCTGAATTTCTTATCCTTATTTCAGCTACTTTTTTGGCATTTCAAATTACAAATCACTGATGCTTTGACAATGGGCATATCCAATCAATTATATTTAATAAGTTGAGAATAGAAAAGTTTTGTCTAAAATTAAACTAGTCAAATGGTCAGACAGCTGCATTGAGAACCATAGCCATACGTTTTCATTCTCTCCCAGACATATGATATTCTGTGTTGCTTTTTTACACCTTATTTGTGTATGTTTATACATATTTAAGGGCAACTACCACAATTACTGGTTAAATGTTAACCTGAATTTTGATAGTTTTATTTCTCTGTGTTCAATGTTTGGTTTTGTATAACTGTTTCACCTGCCCATTAAAATGAACAACCAAAACTGTTAATTTGCATTCAGATGTTGTTTATTATTTTTCTTTTTAGTTAAACATGCAAATTGGTTGTCACCATTGGCAAATTGACGATATAACAATTAGGTAAAAATTGCCTCCTCATCCAATTTTTCTAAAGCATGAATATCTCTGCAATCTTCCAAATACATTTCCCTTTTTGTGCATTTCAGGTCTTGTGTGATTTTTTAGCAAGTAGCTTTTTTTTTCTTAATTGTTGCTTTTTTTTTTTTTTTTTTTTTTTAATTCTCTGACATTTGCATCAAGCTGTGCTCTAGAATTGAATTTAGTTCTCCACCCAAGGAATATATATATATATATTTGTGGAACATAAATGCTTATAAAATACAGAAGGAAAGATCTCCTAAGGGAATTAACTATTACTTTAGACTAACATAAGAAACAAGAGACCAAAAACACTGTTTTTGTGGAAAAAATATTTATTTGGTGCCTCTTGGAATATACCCACAATCTTTTAGCTAAGGCTAAAAGTCTGTGGCTGAATATCCTCTATGACCTTTTAAACTTTCCTCCTCCAGCTCTTGTTTTATTAGACCCACATATCTTTAATGTCTCCCAAGGTTCCCAGCACTCTGCACTTCTCTATTTTTATCCCTCACACCCACTGTTTTCCTTTCACCTCTAAATATGGGTGATCTCTAGGCCTGACCTGAATTCTAGCTTTGCATATCCAACCAAACATTGCTAGAATACATTTTTATTGGGAATCTTAAAGTAAAAATGTCCGAAACTTGAAGGTTGATTTTTTTTTTTTTTTTATGATTGTATACATTGAGAGAGAATGAGATAAATCTCTAGGCTGCCTGCTCAAAGAAACAAGTATTCCTGTTTCAGTCACTCCATTGCAGGAAGCCAGTTCACTGCAAATGTTAAGCTGATTATTATAAATTCAGCTCTAAAGAAGTAAATTCAGTAAATTCTCACTTAATATTATCTATAGTTTTTTTTGCTATTTTTTTGCTATGCTGTTTTACTAAACTATTTTATGCAAAATAACATGTGAAAAACCATTTTTTTCTCATCAGCCTTATAACAAAACAACACTGAAGGAAACAGTGTTATTCAATGACCTGCTGTGTGTCCTTTTGCTTAAAGCTGCAGTTTCCAGGAACCTATTGATGGTGTTAAGTAATGACGTTCTGTATATCAATAAATATATTATCATCCTCCCATGCTTTTAATTGTTTTTATTGTTATCAAAAACACGCAACATAAAATTTACCATTTTAACCACCTTTAAGTGTAGAGTACTATAGTGTTAGTTACATGCACATTTTTATGTAACAGATATCTAGAATTTGTTTCATCTAGCAAAAATATAACTCTGTATTCACAGAACCATATGTCCCTTTTTTCCCCTGATCTTTGGCCCCTGTCATCCTCCATTCTACTTTGTTTCTAGGAGTTTGATTATTTTAGATAGCTTTATTGATATCTAAATAATCATGAAGTCATGAAGCATTTGTTTTTTTGTGATAATTTTATTTCATCCACCTTGTAGCACACTGCAGGATTTTCTTCTTTGTTAAGGTTGCATAATATTCCATTATATATATATAATATATATAAAATATATATAATGTTGATATATAATATATATAATGTATACATGACATTTTCTTCATCCATTCATCTGTTCATGAAAATTTAGGTTATTTTCACTTCTTGGCTATTGTAACCAATGTTGCAGTGAACATGAGTGTGCAAGTTTTTTTTTTGAGACCATGTGTTCAATTCATTTGGCTATATACCTAGAAGTGGGATTGCTGAATCATATGGTAATTTTATTTGTAATTACTTTAGGAGCCTCCATATTATTTTCCACAGTGGCTGTTTAATTTTCATTCTAATCAACAGTGCTCAGTGAATCCAACTTCTCCATATCCTTGGCAACAATTGTCATTTTCTGTGTTTTTGAAAGTGACCATCCTAATGAGTGTGAAATGATATCTCGCTGTGGTTTTGATTTGCATTTCCCTAACGATTAGGGATATTTAGCATCCTCTTCTTGGCTTACTGTTCATTTACATATTTTCTTTGAAAAAATATCTAGTCAAGTTCTTTGTCCACTTTTTATATTAGATTGCTTTTGGTTGTTGTTATTCGAGTTGTATGAGTTCTTTATTCTGAATATTAACTATTAGACATATGGTTTGCAATATTTTATTCCATTCTCTAGGTTGCTTTCACTCCATAATTTCTTTTACGGGACTGCAATTTTTCAGTTTGATGTAGTCTGATTTGTCTGTTTTTGCTTCTGTTTCCTACGCTTTTGGTGTCATATCCAATAAATCATTGCCAAATCCAATATCATGAAGCTTTCTCCCTATGCTTTCTTCTAGTAGTTTTATAGTTTTCAAATCTTATGCTTATTTAATCCACTTTTATATTTTATTTTATTCTTAGTTGACAAATGGTAATTATACATATTTGAGAGTGTAGTGTGTAATTATAGTTAATCATTCATTTTGAGTTAATTTTTGCATAGGGTTTTAAGTTAAGGGCCCAACTACATTCTTTTGTATGTGGATATGCTGTTATTCTAACGTCTTTTGTTGAAGAAATTATTCTTTTCTCATTGTGTATCCTTGGCACATTTGTATTATCTGAAGTCATTTGTGCTGGTATAACAAATGATCTGAGACTGGGTAACTTATTTAAAAAGTGAAGAAATTTATTTTCTCACTGTTCTGGGAGCTGAGAAGTCCAAGATCAGGATGTCGGCAAGTTCAGCGTCTTGTGAGGGCCTCTGCTTCATAGATGGCATGTGGATGTCCTCACATAGCAAAAATGAAGGAGAACAATGTGTCCTCACATGACAGAAGGACAAAACTGAGCAACCAATTCCCTCAAGCCCTTTCATAGGGGACCTGATCTCAACTATGAGGCTGTGCTCTCAAGACTTCATCATCTCCTAAACCTTACTTAACCTTAATTACCTCCCAAAGGCTCTATCTCCAAATGCATCCACGGCAGAAGTTAGAACGTCAACATATGCATTTTGTGGGAACACAATTCAGGCCATAGCAGGTATGTATAGAAAGAAGAGAAGTATTTTATTTTTTAGTGCAAAATGATTTTGGAACATCTTTTCACCAAAAATAAGATACTGACAACAAATATCTAAATGTTTCTTAATTCCAAATAAGTTTTTCTAAATTTTCCTTTTCTGCCAGTGTCTCTTATATAGAATCACTTGTTGGGAAGAGCAGAGATCCATTCAAATTGGTGAAAAAAAAAGAAACAGAATCTATGGAATTTATAGTACAGAGACTATAGACTGATCTCATAAAATATTAGGGAATAGTTCTAATATGAGGGCTCAGAACAGAATTCCTTGAAGAAGGTCTATTTTGGTTGCAATCTGAAGGGTGAATTGGAGGTAACTAGGCAGAGTGTTTGTAGGAAAGCTTTACAGACTGATGGAAGACAGGGCATGTGTGTGAGGACACATGGCATTACAGGACCTGGAAGAAGAATGATGCTTAGAAGGAGTGAGAAAAAACAAGGCTTCCCAGTTACTGCAAGAACGTTTCCCATCACATTAATAACAGTGAAAGGCCTTTGTGAGAATTTGCGAGTTAGGGAATAATATCTTCTCTTTCAAAAGATCTTTCTGCCCTTTCTGTGGAGAATGGATTGCTGGAGCCTACATAAAGAGGAGAGAGTGGCAAGCAGGCTGTTGTGGAAGCCCAACAGGAGGTGAGAGTACCTTGGACAGGGATGGTGGAAGTGCTGTGGATGGAAAGGAGAAGACAGCTTAGAAAGATTTCAGACATAAAAGCAAGCAAGGAAAGATTTGTTTCTGTAGGGGATAAAGCAACCCATTTCGAAGATGACTGCTATGTTTCTGCCTTGCACACAAGATGAATAATTCTCTCATTTACTGAGATAGGACAACCTGGGTAAGAAGTTGTTTTGGAGAAAAGATGGTGAATTTACTTTGGATCTACTGGTTTTGAATTCCTTAGGGCATACCATGTGGACAGTGAGTAGGTGATTGGATGCAGGGATCTGGACTCAGGAGAAAGCTCTGGACAACAATAAAGATTTGGAAATTCAAGGACCTTTGGGTGAGAAGTTAACAGAGAGAGTACTAAGGTCAAGAATAAAGTCTGAGAAAGAACTTTGGAAAGTCTAAATATACAACCACATAAAGGATACTAAGAAAACCACAGGGGCACAGAACTGACGCTTATTCTTTTGATAAACTTGAGTCTTTTATTGTCTTTCTTTTTTGTTCTTATTTTTATTGACTGAATCAGTGACTACTAAATTTCCTTCTCCGGCACCCCTTAATTGTTCTATCTTCCCTTCTTTAGAGACCTAAAAGTCCAAAGCCTTCATGCTTTCTGCATGGTAAGAGGGTTAGGTGGTCTTCTATTCTGTGGTATTTCAGGGATTACAGAAATGTCTCTGTTCACAAAGTTTGCTGGTGAATAAGATGCCAAAGTATTGGCTTGTCTCTTGGCTAAGGACGTTATAAAAAACTCATTGGCATTGTAACTTTTTTATGAGTAGCCATTTATATAGGTACATTCCAACTAAGATAGAAATAAATTGATGTCTTTCTTTTGGAAAGAGGTGAAAGAATAATCTTAGAACCAGTAAAATGTTATCAACTGTCACCTTGCCCGCTAATATTCTTATGCAAATATCCATTAAAAACTAAATGATAAATTATCTCTGGAAATCTACATAGAATACTGAGTACAATCATTCACATTTTCTCTTCTCTGTCACCTTTAAACTTCTGTATCAGTTTTTATTTTTCTAAAATATTACTCAACAGAGTTGTGGTATATCATTAATACAAACTTATAAGGCTGTGGTCCAACATAATTAAAATAATTTCAAGTAAATACAAACTAAGCTTCCCTCAAGCTCTCAGTTCCACCCTGCCAAATCTCGTCTTGATCCTCCTTGCGTCTCCTAAACTCACTTATGGATTATTAAGACAACTGGTTATGTAACTGTCCTTCCTGAAACTTTTATCCTCCTTCTTGAGATGCTTTCAGCAGTTTGAATAAATGCTTTGTGTTGCTATTTAGCCTTTTTCCATCTGGATGCAAACCTCCGGATATACTATGATAGACAGATGAGAAAATTCAAGGCCAGAGAGGAGTGAGGGAATTTAAAAAGAAGTGAACTTTCCTTCAGTGTCGTGGGATGGATCAAATGACTCTGACTATGACTCAGAGTTTTTATATTTTTATTTCAGGCAGGAGTTAAGATTCACTAATGATTTTTGTCTGGTAACACATTTAGTAAACCCACAACTCCAGCTGACTCTCTTTCACAGAGTGGATATTAAACTTGCTGATAGACGCTTCTAAAAAGCACATAAAGAGAGGCAAGTGTTCAGAAGGCATGTACTGAAAATTCATGTAATCTAAATGGATGTGTGAGAGAACAGATGAAAAATGATACGTTTTACAAACATGACAACTTAGACACCTGAGTGTCACTTTTCCTTGACCTTCTGCATTTGCTTTGATTCTTTGTGATAATCTAATATATGTGTTAATTACATTGGCAACATGGCTTTTATTACAATATACTATTGTTTAGCAAGAGGGTTATCGGTTGTTATTGCTAAGGATTATTGAGTTTGAAGGGAGGATAAAGGGGAAAATCTGGAAAGTAGGACAGGAAGTAATTTTTTTATTTTAATCTTTAGAGAGAAGATCTCACTCCATCTCCCAGGCTGGAGTCCAGTGGCATGATCATAGCTCAGTGTAGCTCGAACTTCTGGTCTCAAGCAAACCTCTCACTTCAGCACCCCCAAGTGGCTGGGGCTATAGGCAGTGCCACTATCAGTGGCTAATTTTTTTATTTTGTTGAGATAGGGTCTTACTATGGTGCCCAGGCTGATCTCCAACTCTTGCCCTCAAGAGATCCTCTAGCCTTGGCCTCCCAAAGTGCTGGGATTATAGGTGCGAGCCACTTTGCCTGGCCAGGAAGCAATTTTTTAAGGTCTGGTAAAGGAGGCTATCACATGTAATGGATTTGTTCAAGGGACTTCTCTTAAATAATATTCAGTTGCCTAGAATACAAATGGTAGGGCTACTCCTGAAGAATGTCAGAAATAGTATCAAGCTGAAAGATGGAGTGCTACAAATTCCATGTACTCGCTTTATCCTTTATCTTCTCCGCCTGAGTTCCTATGCAGTATCCCTATTAGTTTTCTATATTAGTAATCTTTTGCTGTGTAATCAATTCCCCTCCTCCAAATTGTGGCTTACTAGTAAATATTTATTATCTCACACAGTTTTGTGAGTAGAAAGTCATAAAACTTGGTGGTTCTAGCCTAATCTCTCTCATTGGCTTGCAGAAAAGATAGGGTTACACTCAACAGAAGGCTTGACAGAGGCTAAAGGATCTGATTTCAAAGTGGCTTACTGGCCCACTGCTGCTGGCTTTTGGCAGGAGGCCTTTGTTCTTTGCCACATGGACCCCTCCATAGGGCTGTTTGAGTGTCTTCATGATGTAATAGATGACTTCCAGAAGAAAGTTCAATCCAGAAGAAAGCAAGAAGGAAGTTGTCGTGTCCTTTATGGCCTAGTTTTGAAAGCCGTACTCCTTCATTTCTGATAAATCCTATCAATTACTCGGGTAAGCCCTATGTAGAAGGGGATTATGCAAGGGCATGAATACCAGTGGGCATGAATCACTGCAGGGCCATGATGGAGGCAGGCTACCACCACATCTCTTGCAAAATAATTCTTAGAAGTCTACAGAACACACCTAAAAAATCACTGCTCTCAGTCAGTTATTTTTAAATGTTATGATCCTTTACTGAGAATGAAGAAAGAATAACACTTTTTTTTCTCTTTGGACTCTGTTACATTTTGGCTAAAAACCAAACATTAGAATAATTACAGAGGCAAAACATACCTTTTCCCTTTTGTGGTAATTTCTTCCATCATCTGCAATTGTTTCTACTTTTTCGTGGTGCTCAAATTTTTCTTTGGCTTTGTGGTGGACTAGAACTACCCCCTTTCCCCTAATATTTGTCTTACTAAAATGTATATTTTCTTAATCATGCTTCCATTTAATACCCCTTCCTTAAATTATTGTGTCAGGTGATCTCAGTTTGCTAAAATGAAGACAGTTATTTGGTCAAACAAATTGATTCAAAAAGTTATAAATTATGTGTTCATTACTTTTTTGTTGTCTTTATATGATTAGAAGATGTTTACTCTCTCAATGTGTTGAATCTTGTGATACGGAATTTTGTGCAGAATTAGAGTCAAGTGAGGACCTTTTAGATATTAATAAACATACCACAGACTTGTGTTTTGGAGTAGTTGGTGGCATTCCAATGCTTTCTTTGAAAACAACAACAACAACAACAAAACCAATAAACCAACATAACATTGTGTTTTTAAAAGTATCAGGAGTTGGCCAGGAGCGGTGACTCACACCTGTAATCCCAGCACTTTGGGAGGCCGAGGGGGGTGGATCACGAGGCCAGGAGATTGAGACCATCCTGGCTAACATGGTGAAACCCCGTCTCTACTAAAACACACAAAAATTAGCTGAGCGCGGTGGCAGGAGCCTGTAGTCCCAGCTACTCGGGAAGCTGAGGCAGGAAAATGGCGTGAACCCGGGAGGCGGAGCTTGCAGTGATCGCGCCACTGCACTCCAGCCTGGGTGACAGAGCGAGACTCCATCTCAAGGATCAGGAGTTGCAAAAGCAAGGAAGACCAAAGGTACTGAAATTCCGGAGTGGGGAGACCTTTTCAGAGTTTGTACCGGCTTTTACTTTGGAGGTCTTTGATAGTTTTTGTTGTGGAACAACGTTTGGGAATCTACGCTTTTGGGAGCAGAGGATCCTTGGTGGGGAATAGAGAAAAAAGAACCCAGAAGCACTCACATCAAATTGAAGTAAAACAAACAAGCAAATAAAAACCGAAAACCTGGAGATTCAAGGAACTTCAACTCTTGGCTGATTTCTTTTTCAATATATTTGGTGAATTCCCAAGCTGTATCACATGGGTTGCCAAATAGTTAAGATAGTTTTTTTAAAACCAGTAGAAATTCCTGCAATCTCAAGGTGCTTAACAGAAAAAAACTTTCCAGAGGCAGGGCCCTAAGAAAATAAAAGGCAAGAATGAACAGCTCTTAACGGAGTGATAAATTGAGACTGATTAGTTGCAACTTTTCCTGGAGGCATGTACCCATCTGGATGCATCTGAAAGTTCACTGAGTGTAGTAAAAAATACATAAACGTCTACCCACCCAGTAAACTTAGCAAACCACAACCCGGATAATGTCTATGAAAAATAGTACCTAGGCACATCATGATAAAAGTGCTTAAAACCAAAGACAATGAGAAAATCAGAAATGCATCTGGGGGCAAGGGAGGGCACTCCACATAAATATTTGCCCCAAATCTTTACCTATACCCCAGGTCTGCTTTACTTCAACTTTTTTCTTTAAATTTAAAAGAGGAAGTCCATGTTCAAATTTGTCACATAGGTATATCACATAACACTAAGGTTTGGGGTACAAATAATGTCATCATTCAGATAGTGAGCATAGTACCCAATGGGTAGTTTTTCAAACCATGGCCCCACTCTTTTTACCCTCTCTAGCAGTCCACAATATCTATTCTTCCTATCTTTATGTTCATGAGTACCCAATGTTTAGCTCCCACTTATCAGACATGCAGTATTTGTTTTTCTGTCTCTGCATTAATTTGCTTAGGTTTATGGCCTCCGGCTGTATCCATTTTGCTGCAAAGAATATGATTTTGTTCTTTTTTTGTGATTGCATAGTCCATGGTGTACGTACACCACATTTTCTTTATCCAATCCGCCATCGATGGGCGATGTAATTTCTCTTTTAGCATGCCCCCCTAGTAATTTCTCTTTTAGCATGCCCCTCTAAGGCACTAGCACTGTTTTAAAGAAAATTTCCAGCAATTTTGGAGATAAAGTGCATGTCATCTTTGAAGTTAGAAAGGGTCAATAACTTCAAATAAGGAACTCTAGAGAAAGAAAAAGGGAAAATAGACCACGGGAAGAGGATGCTATACAAAATAGGATCCTCCTCCAGTTAGAGCTACTTTAAATATCATGGTTAGCTGTATAAAACATAGATTTGTCATTCATAGCAGCAGGAAGACTGTCATCCACTCTATAGAGTACAGTTGATGCAGGAAATGACAGTGGTCTTACAAAAATTAATCTGTGCTAAAGGAACATGATCACTAAAATTTAAGTTTATATGAATGCTGTTGATGTGTATATATGTAAGTTTATTGGAGTGAGGAAGACAACAATGTATAGATACTGGCTTTACATTCATGTACTTTCAAAAATGTTATCAAAATGCAGACTTACTTGAGGGGTTATTTGTGTAATGATAGATTGAGATTTTGCATTCTATTTTGTAAATATTAGTAACACAAATAGGATTCTGAGAATAAGAACAATGTTCATTTTGAAATTTGTAGATTGTAATGCTTAGAATTAAGAATGAGGTGATGAGTGAATCTCCTTGTCCTTATATGACCTCTGGCTACCATGTAGAATTCACTGCACAAGTGCTTCTGTCAGCTCAAAGATCAGTAAAGTCACCATGACACATTTTACTCTGTGCTGTGCCCAGCAGCTGGTGTATGTTTTAACAATTGGTGTTTGGATTATGGTATTTCTAAGAGCCCAGGGACAATCTTACATTGAAACAGTTCTGTAACAATTACTAGAAACTTAACTCCTGCATAAGAATTTGCCTAAATGTTTACAGATTTGAACAACAAACCTGGGAGCTCCTTATGCCAACCCTTAAAGGTAAATCTTTATAAAAATTGAGTATATGTTTCAATAAAGTTTTCAATTTTGGGGCTCAAATAATTAGCCTTGGCCGTCACCTAGATATAAGATCTCAAGTAGAAGGCAGTGCATGGAAGTGGTTCCAACCTGAAGTGAAGTATCCCTTTCCATACCCAATTCCATTGAAATTCTGTTCTACTTTTCCCCCGTACATATCAGAGTTGGCTCTTAAACTCATCAACACAAGATCTAAAGCTTACAAAATATCCATCCAGGTCTTTAGCAGTTATGAGGAAGACAACTGGAGAAAACCAAAGGTGTTCTTTATAGTTACCCCCAACTCAAGCAGGGATGATGAAAAATCAGGTTAATTAAGTAATTAATAGAGTACAAACAGGTGGGTAGAATGTGTTAACTGGAAGCCAACCATTAGTGGTTATAAAATTGAGGAACTAGTCATAATAAAATCTAATTTTACTTAATTAGGTTTTCTTATAATTCTAGAATGCTAAAGAAACACCTTTGTCTTCTTACTTGAAATAAATAGGAGTTCATACCATTTAAAATAATAATAGAAGCATATTTATTAAAAGAAAAGGTGTTTGTTTTTTAAGAATGTGTGACCCCCCCCCCCCCAAAAAAAAAGAAAATATAAGCTTGTATTACTCTCCTTAGGTTGCCATAAGAGAATACTGCAGATTGGGTAGCTTAAACAACAGAAATTTATTTTCTCACAATTCTGGAAGATGAAATTCCAAGAAACAGGTGCCAGTAGAATTGGTTTGTAGTGTAGCCTTATTTGCTGACTTGCAGATAGCCACATTCCCATGATGTTCTCACATGACCCTTCCTGTGTGAGTATAAAGCTTCTCTTCCTTTTCTTATAAGGACACAGTCCTAATGGATTTGGGCCCTACCCTTATGATCCCTTTAACCTTAATTACCTCCTTATCTTATTGTATTTGGAGATACCTCCTGTATCTCCAAATACAATCACATTAGGGAGTAGGATTTCAGCCTATATATTTTGGGGGAACAAACTCAGTCCATAACAGGGGGATACAAAGTATAATATAATTAATGTAAAAATTAAAAAGCAAAAAAATTAAAATTATCTGAAAGGATATTATTGACCTAGAATGATGTTACTTTATATTAGTTATCTCTAAGTAGTAGGATAAATGATTATATGATTTTTATAGCATTGTTATTCCTGTTTCATTTCCCTAATTTCTCTTCAGTAAGCATACATTAGTGGTGCAGCTTTAAAGTACTATTTGTTTAGTGTTGTATGATACACAGTGCTTCGTGTTATATTAACTCACAATGTTCCAGAGACAGGTATTGTAACATGGTAATCCAAGAGCATAGTTTTAGGAATAAAATTTAGAACAGTTAGAAATTATTTTTCAACATATTATGAAGTAAGTTTGCCTTCTGTGTTGTTGTAATAACATCTTGCAATGTTGAATGTTCAGGTAGGGAGAAAGAAATCTGGCAGGCAGATATATATTCAAAGATATCATTGATTTTCTATCTACCATGGCAAACTCCTTCCGATTTCCTGCTTCCCGTGAAGCCTTTCTTAAACATGTAACCCAACATTTTTTGAAGAGGAATAGATTTTTTTCCTTGAGGGAGAAGGTCAGGAATTGGGTAGAAGAGTGGCAGGAAGCCCCTGAGTTGCACTGTATCAGCATAAGTCATTTGAGTCATCTACAGTCAGTGATCAAGAATCCATGAGCCTTTCAATACTGATTGTTGAACAGAAATATCAGTGATAAAATAGAATATGTTACAACATGACAGGATACAAAGAGCCACAGGATACACATGACATGTTCTCAGAGTGGGTCTACTTTAATAAAAGATTTGGGGAAAATATACTGTAAACCAAAGAAAGCATGGGTATATTCTGAATTAGAATGGAAACTGTGTAAGAATTTTTAAATAAAACTTCAAAGAAATTTTGCTTTGTAACTATTTTGAACTATATCCTAGACACTTATTACATTGTTAAATTTCTTCCATGATGCTGTGATGAAAATATTTGAGAAGAATTCTGTTTTTTTTTTTTTTTTTTTTTTTTTTTTTTTTTTTTTTTTTTTTTTTAGATGGAGAGTCTCACCCTGTTGCCCAGGCTGGAGTGAGGTGGTGAGATCTCCACTCACTGCAAGCTCTGCCTCCTGGGTTCATGCCATTCTCCTGCCTCAGTCTCCTGAGTAGCTGGAACTACAGGTGCCTGCCACCACGCCCAGCTAATTTTTTGTATTTTTAGTAGAGACGGGTTTTCACCATGTTAGCCAGGATGGTCTCGATCTCCTGACCTCATGATCTGCCCACCTTAGACTCCCAAAGTGCTGGGATTACAGGCGTGAGCCACCGTGCCCAGACAAGAAGAATGTTTTTACCTATTCCATGTATTCTCAGTGGAGCCCTACATTTCCCAAGGGGGCAAAATCTGATTCTTGAGGAACAGAAAAATCTTAACTATTAGCTCTCCAGAAGGGTCAAAATACACAAATAGACACATAGTGTACTATGTTCTTAAAATTCACCAGGAGGAGACAATGAAAAAAATATCAAAAGTCTTTTTGCTGGGAATAATAATGAAAAAAGGTTGAGAAAACCCAATATATTTGAATCAGTCACTTACTATGTCACCTTATTATGATTACTTGATTTTAAACTTGTTCTTCTATGGTAATAAGTAGATTGTATACATTCTCAATCCCATGCATGTTTGAAACTATATAGAGATATCTATAAGGGTGAATAAAAAAGAAAATGGTGTTGTTAATACCATTTTTTATTAAGGAAAGGAAGTCATTGAATGAACATTGAACTAAAAACTAAAGACCATGAAGTTCTGTTTTATTGACCACAAAGTGTTTTATGATTATAATTTCTTTACTGATTAAATTTCTTAAATGATTAGTAGTTAGAGAAAAAAACAAAAACTTCATGGGAAAATATTTTGTCATAACTGAGATGCAATGAAGTTAACATAAATGTAGAGATAAATGTATATTCATTGTCCACTGTGTGCAAAGGCATCAGTATTTAATCTTTAGAGGAATGAAAATGGCTCCATGCTGATGAATATATTTAATTGGGAAGCAATATCTGAGTCATGGAATTGCTAAACTATTAAATGAAAATAAGCTAGGAGGGTGCTAGTATTGGTTCTCCAATCTTTTCATCCTTTACTTTGTGCCAGTTTTTTAGCATAAATGTAGCTGATGATGTTACTTCTTTTCTTTTAGAAAAAAAAAAAATGCCATTTAAAGGACTCTAAGATTAATTGCTTTGTTCTGTTGGTTTAATATGCAGTAGCAGAGTGCCATGGCTGTTTTGCCCATTACAGCCTGATGAAACCAACTGTTTTGACAACCCTCTATAACCTGAGTCACAAGGGATTTAGTAATAGGCTGCTTTCCAAATCTTACCTTAAGAAATGATTAATAAGCTTGAAATCTCTTTCTTTCACTTAATGCCCTCTGTGCTTTCTCTGTGCCCCTCACTTTAACAGTGGACAATGTATGAGGAGGCATTGCCCCTTATTTGGTCTTTGCTCCTGGGATGACTCCCACATTTAGCAGGGAATCTTTATGAAATCTATTAGAGAAGGGCCCAGGGAGCACAGTCTTAGTTATGCTCAAGCTGTTGCTCTGCATTAACTGTTGGCTTCTATTGCCTGTCAGGCCCAACACTAATGGATGCTCAGTCAACTCAGATTACAGATGTCAGGCAGAGAACACATCCCTTATCAAAACTTTATCCTCTTCCATTTTTGATGATAGATTGGCTAACTTTATTCATGTTTTAGCTTTCATGGATAGGATGCTGTTGTTAATGGCTACAAATAACTACCCACTAATTCTTCGAACAAGCCTGGGTGATGTGTCTGACACTACAGTCATGAAAAGCAATTGTTTGATGAAACAATTACCACCAGTTTAACAAGGACCACCAGTTTCTTAGACTATAGTATATGTGTTCATTCTGTCTGGTGCCTAACAAAGTGACATATATATTTTGTATTTTGTCATATTGCATATACGTGGTTAATGAAGAAATTATAGATTTCTGTTCCAAAACATGAATTTGAACTGAGTACAACAGTGCAAATTAAAGAAATGAGCTGACACTTGAACTTAAACATGTTGATGTTCTAAATTAGTTAAGAGATAAAACAGCCAGGCGTGGTGGCTCCCACCAGTAATCCCAGCTACTCCAGAGACTGAGACCACAGAATTGCTTGAGACGAGGAACTCAAGATCAGGTTGGGCAACATAGCCTCTCTTTAAAAATTAGCTGTATGTGGCGCCTGTAGTTTCAGCTCCTCTGGAGGCTAAAGTTGGAGGATCCCTTGACCCCAAAAGTTTGAGGTTCTAGTGAGCTATGTTTGTGCCACTGCACTCCAGTCTGGGAGACAGAGCAAGACTATCTCAAAAAAAAAAAAAAAAAAAAAAAAAAAAAAAAAAAAGAGAGAGAGAGAGAAAACAATGAATCTGCTAGTTGCTGTATAATAAACCTGATATTTGAGTCTTGGCAGGATGAATTTAATCTCTCTGGCTCTTAGTTTTGCTACTAAACAGCAAACTCTATGGGAAGAAGGATGTCTGCCTCATTCAATGGTAGAATTTGTGCATCTAAGGTAGTGCCCGGGAAATAATAAGGATTCAATAAATATTTGTTCAATTAAATGCAGTGGAGTGATGCCATGATTCCAAATATTCTGAGAAAGTTTAGCAGAACTATATATATATATATACACACATATATACATATATGTATATAAGTATATCAAAACAGCTCCCACAATTCAAAACCAATCCACTTTCTAATTTATAGCATTAGATTATTTTTCATGCTTTGTGATGTTTCTCTATTAAACTGACAAATCTTAAGGATCATGTCTTTAACTCCTTTATTCTGTTTTTCATTATTCTTATTTTCACTGTCTCTTACAGCCTCATTCTAAGGATGTAAGCACATTCCATGCTCCTTTTCAAGGCATCAGTTACTTAGTTTTAATTTAAACACAAATAACACATAAATACAGTAAAAGAATAAAATAATACAGAAGAGCTTATGGTGAAAAGCAACTCTCTTGCCCCATCCCTCCTATCTTTATTTTTAGTCCCTAGTTACAACCTCTTTTAACTGTTTATATTTTAGTTTTTCAAGCAGTTATCTAGTTGTTATCTCCAATGTTATCTTCCAAAGTAGATTCCTAATTTCATTCAGAATAAATAAGAAACCATGCTTTGGTAAAATATTCTCATATTTCCCTTTGTCTTCCCAGTACCTAGAACAGTGCTTGACACTTAGTTGGACCTCAATAAACATTTATAGAATATATTTAATATATTGGAGGAAAATGGCAAAGAAGATTAGCTATAGAAAAGTGATGTTTCTCTGCAAAGCAGCACCAATTCTCTTAACACAGAGAAGACCTAGGAAACCAGAGGACAAAGACATTTTAGAAAATAAAACAAAAATCCATTAGTTGACATTATTCCTCAGCTCCTATCAGTCTCAACACAATTTAATGGAATGTAATCTTGATCTCTTCCACAATTGTAATTATGTAACAGGCAACAAGGGTTCCCATATTATTTTATGCAATGCAGCTGACCTCAAAGATAGCAGCAGCTGAGCAATGAAGATAATCTAATTTTAGACTGTTGTGCAGGTAGTAAACATTTAAACATGTTCCTATTATACTTAAAACTTAAAAAAAAAAAAAAAAACTGCCCTAACTTAGTGGCATAAATATTTAGGTTTTTTGTTTGTTTTAACCTTTCACTGATTTGTGATTCAATTGGCATATCTTTCATACCAGCCCTCTAACCAGCACTTCAAGTTTTATATCATGGTTCATAATTCAGAAACATGGCCTCCTGTGACAAAAATTAACTCTTCCTCGTCTTAATTTCTAAACGTGACATCTTCCAGGTTCCTTCATTTTTGTGTACCTCCAAAAATCTAGTCCTTAATCATATTTTAGAAACCAATTTAGTAGCAAAACCAAGTCCAAATGGATGTTTTGAATAGACTTGAAATAGATAAAGCAATTGTTATTTTGCATTTCTCTTCTCATTGAATTAGAAATTTGCTAATCTTCAAATATCACTTCCTGTGTGAGCTGATTCCACCAAAATGAGGTAGTCAATTTTTTCTCGAGCTCCCATATTTATGGCTAGACCCCTCTAGCATTGCTAGTTTTACTTTACTTTGTAATTTATTTTCCTTTTTGCTTTCCCTCCATGGGTTTTCATTAAAATGGAGCATTTACTGAGACTCTATCTATTCCAAGTGTACTGGATGTTCTAGAAACAGATGTATTCTGAACATAAAGAAGCTGGATATGTTTGAGTAAATATGTTAGCCCAGGAATGGAAGTGACATATAAAAATACCTCTCAATTTGTGAGCAGTGAGTGCTATTGAGGACACGGTGAAGTTCAAAGTAGGGACATGGTAAAAGTGTCTCAGAAGATAAGACCAATATCCTTTAAGCATTGGTTTGTAGATAATGTGTTGCCATTCTTATCCTGCCATGTGTAGTATATTTGTAACTCATTTGTAGTCCATGTTTGAAAACCCATTGTCTACCTGCTGAGTGCTGACCTTGGTTTTGAGGCTGCTAGTCAGTCTGGGGCAGAGTCTCTGTTGTGGCCATATGTATCATAGGAGATATCAGCTTCTGTTCTGCCAGGCAGGTTCTGCATTCAGAAGAATCCTTATCCACAGCTCATGCTGATAACAGCATAGTGGTTAAAATACATTCAGCTACTAGAGCTGGTTGCTAACTTAACTCTCTAAATGTCACACATCTTTTTGGGGGTAATTTAGTTTCCATACTTAATCGCGTATATCTCAGTATATAAACTATTGCATGGAGAAGATAGGGTAGCTCAAAAAGAAGCAATGTAGAATAGAATGTACATATATTCAATATTGTATATCATAGGAAAACTGAGGGAAAGGAATGACATTACAGTCTTTTATTCTTACCAATTGTGTGACTTTTTGACATTCACTCTAGCTGGGCTTATAGAGTGTGCAAATATAAAATGAAAGTGGAATAGGGAATTCACTAATATCCTTACAGCTCTGAGAAGCCATGATGTTATACAGGCTGATTCATATGGTTCTTAGACACTGGAGTCCAGCAATTCTAGTATTTCTCCAATCCTAACCCTTAATGGAGAATCCAGGAGATGAGTGGATTAGTATTGAAACAGACAACAAGAATGCTGATTAAAAATCACATTCTCTTAACTAAAAAGACAGAGAGGCTCTGATTTGCACTGAAGTAACTTTGAAGACATGGCAAAGTTCATCTTGATTAGGGCATTCACTTTCCTATTACATTTTTTTTTTTTTTTTTTTTTTTTTTTTTTTTTTTTTTTTTTTTTTTTGAGACGGAGTCTGGCTCTGTCGCCCAGGCTGGAGTGCAGTGGCCGGATCTCAGCTCACTGCAAGCTCCGCCTCCCGGGTTTAGGCCATTCTCCTGCCTCAGCCTCCCAAGTAGCTGGGACTACAGGCGCCCGCCACTTCGCCCGGCTAGATTTTTGTATTTTTTTAGTAGAGACGGGGTTTCACCGTGTTAGCCAGGATGGTCTCGATCTCCTGACCTCGTGATCCGCCCGTCTCGGCCTCCCAAAGTGCTGGGATTACAGGCTTGAGCCACCGCGCCCGGCTCCTATTACATTTTTAACTTCCGTGCACTGGGTAGGTATAGGCCTTTTCCATCCACACTGTCTAGAGCTGGGAAGAAAACTGTTAGTCCTTAAACCAGCATTTCCTGCTTCTGAGAGAAATGGAGAAACTATAGAACTGATCTTTCACTCCTCCTTCCCCACATGGGCTATGAACTTGAAATCTCAGTTTGAGTAAACAAGATTAAACTACCTGAATCCAGGTAGGTGGTGCATAAACTGTCCAGGTCACAATAGACCCTCTCACTGGGATCTGCTTCCCTCATTTATATTTCTTTCTAGAATTCCATGGCATTTGAGGGTGTGGGGCTCAGCAATAGCTAAATGGCTAGTTGTTAATGGGTTTTTAATTTGAGTGTGTATTTGCTTAGCAGCAATCACTCTCCCATGTGAAGGTAACAAATCTTCTGGAGTGAAATTATTGTAATTTAACCAATGGCAACACAAACATTGTATGATTCAGTGGCTTAAAATGTGCAGTTCTGGAAATAGAGAATTAAAACTAGAATGTTCAATGAAATGCACAATGGAAATTAATGGCCAAAAATAAAATAAACTACTTCCTAATTGACTGCCAAATAAACCTAAAATAATGATCAATTCTGCCAGCAGAGTCCTATTGAAATTCTCGGTGACTAAACATCACCTTGCATCATTGCAAAAGGAAAGCAGGTAGGAAAAAATGAAGACTCTATTCATGGAGGTGAATCTGCCAGTGCAAAGTAGCTGTGTAACCCCTTCCAAATATCATTTGAAGATTGTTTCAAATCCTAAAATCTAAAGCTGTTTAACTTCAACACAGCTGAGCTAGGGTTGCCAGCATATGCCTAGCAATGAACACATAAAATTTCTATTTAGTATAGAAAAAATATCACTGGGATTTGGTTGAATCTCAAATGTTAACAGTTTTATTTTTCAATTCATTGATTTCCAACTTTCGTATCACATCCAACCATGTGAAGACTTTGGCTGTGGAAAAGCAGAAAACTTTATAGAAAAAAAAAAAAGGATATTTTAATAAGCTGGCTAATCCTCTCTAGCCATACCTCTTCAAATGGATTTTAAAATCACCATGTAATTATAGATGTAGTCCAAGTCAGAGCAGGAATGTGAAATGCCTGCAAGATGCTCCATATAGGCCTATTCTCCAGGAGGCTGTAAAAGAAGCACAGTTTCAACTTTTGGAGAACTTTGAAAAGCAATATCACAGTCAGTTATTCTGTGGGTTACCACAGTCTTTCAACTCATGCCAAAGGAAGGAGCATTCAGCCCTGACTGAGAACTCATGAGCTAGAAAAGCTGATATCAGAAACCAAAAAGGAGCAAAATGTGTCAAAGTGACAATTCAAGCCACTTGCTTCTTGTAGATATCTACAACAAAGAAAATATGTTTGTGGCATCTCATAAAAACACCAGCTAAATTAATATTGCTGGCAAGCCAAAAATAAAATACAGCTGAGAGTGTGCTAACATAAAGAAACAAAACAAAACAAACCAAAAAAGAACAGGAGGATGCTTTAAATACACTGATATGATTTTCCTCATGTTAACTTTCAAGGGCATTATTAGAAGCTCATATTACTGATAAATAAATTATTGTTCTTGTTTGGGTTCCAAACTTTTGTTTGAATAACTGATTTCCTTTGACACTATTGAAAAAAATTCTCTGTGGCTACCTTTCTATGAAGAAGTATAAAAACAAAAGTGAAATGTTTGTACCACAATGAGAGTTAAAAGGATTTCCCAGTGACTAAGTGAGGGGTTAAACATACTATAGACTCTGGTTGAAATAAAGATGCATTATCAGTGAAAGTTCTCCTTCACATGTGTTTCCAAATCCACATTCTCATTCCAGACATTGAACTGCCATTTTACAGTTGGAGAAATAAAGCATGAAAGCAGGCAGAGAGGAAGTTGTTTACTCAAGAAGACTTTACAGTTAACCAGTGATCAGAACCCAAAGTTCTTTATTCCTAGTCTACTTATATTTACATGATGCTAGATTATATTACATAATTCATTTCACTTGAATAAAATGAGTAAGACAAAGTCTGTGTCCTCAGGAGGGTATCAAGAGGCATAGTAAAAAGAACATATTCATTCAGTTACATGTATTTGAGTTTAAATTTCGCTTCAAAACTTACTAGGAGACTTCGGACAAATGAGTCAACTATTCCGTGCCTTCCTTTCCTGATCTTGTCTTTACAAGCAAGGATACTAATATATTTTTCACAGAGCTGTTTTAAGAATCAGAAATAACATATCTCAGAGATATTCCTAAGTGTTTGGCACATAGTCACTCTTCAATAAATGCCCTCTCATATTATTAACGGAGGAGACAAAAAGTAAACAGATTACTTTAAGGCTGGGAAGAATGAAATGAATGCCATAGGAAGGCATGTCAAGTGCTCTGGGCATTTGACATATGAAGAAGCAGACTGTACAAAATGTTATGCTAAATGCAGCCACTGCAAAAACATGCCAAATTGTAAAGACCATTGATGCTAGGAAGGAACTGCATCAACTAATGAGCAAAATAATCAGCTAATATCATAATGACAGGATCAAATTCACATGTAACAATAGTAACCTTAAATGTAAATGGGCTAAATGCTCCAATTAAAAGACACAGAAAATTGGATAAAGAGTCTAAACCCATCAGTGTACTGTATTCAGGAGACACATCTCACATGCAGAGACACACATAGGCTCAAAATAAAGGGATGGAGGAAGATCTACCAAGCAAACAGAAAATAAAAAAAAAAAAAGCAGGGGTTGCAATCCTAGTCTCTGATAAAACAGACTTTAAACCAGCACAGATCAAAAGAGACAAATAAGGCCATTAGATAATGGTAAAGGGATCAATTCGACAAGAAGAGCTAACTATCCTAAATATATATGTACCCAATACAGGAGCACCCGAATTCATAAAGCAAGTCCTTAGAGACCTACAGAGAGACTTAGACTCCCACACAATAATAATGGGAGACTTTAACATCCCACTGTCAACATTAGACAGATCAATGGGACAGAAAGTTAACAAGGATATCCAGGAATTGAACTCAGCTCTACACCAAGTGGACCTAATAGACATCTACAGAACTCTCTACCCCAAATCAACAGAATATACATTCTTCACATCACACGTATTCCAAAACTGACCACATAGTTGTAAGTAAAGCACTCCTCAGCAAATGTAAAAGAATAGAAATTATAACAAACTGTCTCTCAGACACAGTGCAATCAAACTAAAACTCAGGATTAAGAAACTCACTCAAAACCGCTCAACTACATGGAAACTGAACAACCTGCTCCTAAATGACCACTGGGGTACATAACAAAATGAAGGCAGAAATAAAGATGTTCTTTGAAACCAATGAGAACAAAGATACAACATACCAGAATCTCTGGGACACATTTAAAGCAGTGTGTAGAGGGAAATTTATAGCACTAAATGCCCACAAGAGAAAGCAGGAAAGATCTAAAATTGACACCCTAATATCACAATTAAAAGAACTAGAGAAGCAAGAGAAAACACATTCAGAAGCTAGCAGAAGGCAAGAAATAACTAAGATCAGAGCAGAACTGAAGGACATAGAGACACAAAAAACCCTTCAAAAAATCAAGGAATCCAGGACCTGGTTTTTTGAAAAGATCAACAAAATTGATAGACTGCTAGCAAGAAGAAGAAAAGAGAGAAGAATCAAATAGACGCCATAAAAAATGATAAAGGGATACAACAACTGATCCCACAGAAATACACACTATCATCAGAGAATACTATAAACACCTCTACACAAATAAACTAGAAAATCTACAAGAAATGGATAAATTCCTGGACGCTTACACTCTCCCAAGACTAAACCAGGAAGAAGTTGAATCTCTGAATAGATCAATAACAAGTTCTGAAATTGAGGCAATAATTAATAGCCTACCAACCAAGAAAAGTTCAGGATCAGACAAATTCACAGCTGAATTCTACCAGAGATACAAGGAGGAGCTGGTACCATTCCTTCTGAAACTATTCAAATCAATAGAAAAAGAGGGAATCCTCCGTAACTCATTTTATGAGGCCAACATCATTCTGATACCAAAGCCTGGCAGAGACACAACAAAAAAAGAGAATTTTAGACCAATATTCCTGATGAACATTGATGCAAAAATCCTGAATAAAATACTGGCAAACTGAATCCAGCAGCACATCAAAAAGCTTATCCACCATGATCAGGTTGGCTTCATCCCTGGGATGCAAGGCTGGTTTAACATATGCAAATCAATAAATGTAATCCATCATATAAACAGAACCAAAAGACAAAAAACACATGATTATCTCAATATATGCAGAAAAGGCCTTCGACAAAATTCAACAGCCCTTCGTGCTAAAAACTCCCAATAAACTAGGTAGTGATGGGACGTATCTCAAAATAATAAGAGCTATTTATGACAAACCCACAGCCAATATCATACTGAATGGGCAAAAACTGGAAGCATTCCCTTTGAAAACTAGCACAAGACAGGGATGCCCTCTCTCACCACTCCTATTCAACATAGTGTTGGAAGTTCTAGCCAGGGCAATCAGGCAAGATAAAGAAATAAAGTGTATTCATTTAGGAAAAGAGGAAGTCAAATGTCCCTGTTTGCAGATAACATGATTGTATATTTAGAAAACCCCATCATCTCAGACCAAAATCTTCTTCTTCTTTTTTTTTTTTTTTTTTTTTTTTTTTTGAGACGTCGTTTCGCTCTGTCGCCCAGGCTGGAGTGCAGTGGCTGGATCTCAGCTCACTGCAAGCTCCGCCTCCCGGGTTTATGCCATTCTCCTGCCTCAGCCTCCCGAGTAGCTGGGACTACAGGCGCCCACCACTTCGCCCAGCTAGTTTTTTGTATTTTTAGTAGAGACGGGGTTTCACCGTGTTAGCCAGGATGGTCTCGATCTCCTGACCTCGTGATCCGCCCGTCTCGGCCTCCCAAAGTGCTGGGATTACAGGCTTGAGCCACCGCGCCCGGCCCAAAATCTTCTTAAGCAGATAAGCAACTTCAGCAAAGTCTCAGGATACAAAATCAATGTGCAAATGTCACAAGCATTCCTACACACCAATAACAGACAAACAGAGAGCCAAACAATGAGTGAACTCCCATTCACAGTTGCTTCAAAGAGAGTAAAATACCTAGGAATCCAACTAACAAGGGATGTGGAGGATCTCTTCAAGGAGAACTACAAACCACTGCTCAATGAAATAAAAGAGGACACAAACAAATGGAAGAACATTCCATGCTCATGGATAGGAAGAATCAATATCATGAAAATGGCCATACTACCCAAAGTAATTCACAGATTCAATGCCACCTCCATCAAGCTACCAAAGACTTTCTTCACAGAATTGGAAAAAACTACTTTCAAGTTCACATGGAACAAAAAAAGAGCCTGCATTGCCAAAACAATCCTAAGCCAAAAGAACAAAGCTGGAGGCATCACGCTACCTGACTTCAAACTATACTACAAGGCTACAGTAATCAAAACAGCACGGTACTGATACCAAAACGGAGATATAGACCAATGGAACAGAATAGAGCCCTCAGAAATAATACCACACATCTACAGCCATCTGATCTTTGACAAACCTGACAAAAACAAGAAATGGGAAAGGATGCTCTATTTAATAAATAGTGCTGGGAAAACTGACTAGCCATATCTAGAAAGCTGAAACTGGATCCCTTCCTTACACCTTATACAAAAATTAATTCAAGACGGATTAAAGACTTAAACATTAGACCTAAAACCATAAAAACCCTAGGAGAAAACCTAGGCAATACTATTTAGGACATAGGCATGGACAAGGACTTCATGACCAAAACACCAAAATCAATGGCAACAAAAGCCAAAATTGACAAATGGGATCTAATTGAACTAATGAACTTTTGCACGGCAAAGGAAACTACCATCAGAGTGAACAGGCAACCTATGGAATGGGAGAAAAGTTTTACAGTCTACCCATCTGACAAAGGGCAAATACCCAGAATCTACAAAGAACTTAAACAAATTTACAAGAAAAAAAAAATCAAACAACCCCATCAAAAAGTGGGCAAAGGATATGAACAGACACTTCTCAAAAGAAGACATTTATGCAGCCAACAGACATATGAAAAAATGCTCATCATCACTGGCCATCAGAGAAACGCAAATCAAAACAACAATGAGATACCATCTCACACCAGTTAGAATGGCAATCATTAAAAAGTCAGGAAACAACAGGTGCTGGAGAGGATGGGGAGAAATAGGAATGCTTTTACACTGTTGGTGGGACTGTAAACTGATTCAACCATTGTGGAAGACAGTGTGGTGATTCCTTAAGTATCTAGAAGTAGAAATACCATTTGACCCAGCCATACCATTACTGGGTATATACCCAAAGGATTATAAATCATGATGCTACAAAGACACATGCACATGTATGTTTATTGCAGCACTATTCATAATAGCAAAGACTTGGAACCAACTCAAATGTCCATCAGTGATAGCCTGGATTAAGAAAATGTGGCACATATACACCATGGAATACTATGCAGCCATAAAAAAGGATGAGTTCATGTCTTTTGTAGAGACATGGATGAAGCTGGAATCCATCATTCTGAGCAAGCTATCACAAGGACAGAAAACCAAACACCACATGTTCTCACTCATAGGTGGGAATTGAACAATGAGAACACTTGGACACAGGGTAGGGGACATCACACACTGGGGCATGTCGTGGAGTTGGGGGAGTGGGGAGGGATAGCATTAGGAGATATACCTAATGTAAATGATGAATTAACGGGTGCAGCCCACCAACATGGCACACGTATCCATATGTAACAAAGCTGCACACGTTGTACACATGTACCATAGACCTTAAAGTATAATAATAATAATAAGAAGAAAGGACAAAAAGGACATTGCATAATGATAAAGGATTCAATTCAAAGAAGTCTTAACTATCCTTAACTTAAGTATATATGCACCCAATACGAGGGCACCCAGATTCATAAAACTAGTTCTTAGAGACTTAACAAAGAGACTTTGATAATCACACAATAATAGTGGGATACTTCAATACCCCACTGATGTATTGGACAAATCACTGAAGCAGAATGCTAATGAAGGTATTCTGGACCTAAACCCAGCACTTGACCAAATGGCCCTAACAGACAACAACAAAACACTTCACCCCAAAATAAGAGAATATACATTTTTCTCATCTGCACATGGCACATACTCTAAAATTGACCACACACTCAGCCATAAGGCAATTCTCAACAAATTGAAAAAAAATATTGGAATCATACCAACCACACTCTTGGACCACAGTGCAATAAAAATAGACATCAATACCACGATCTCTCAAAACCATAGAATTAAATGAAAATTAAACAATCTTCTCTTGAATGACTCTTTGACAGAGAAATAAATTAAGGGAAAATTCAAGAAATCCTTTGAAAGTAATGAAAACAATGATACAACATACAAGAATCACTGGAACACAGTAAAGCTATGTGAGGGGAAATTTTATAGTGCTAAGCACTCATATCAAAAAGTTAGAAAACAGTCTCAAATTAATAACCTAACATTACACCTAGAGGAACTGGAAAAAAAAGAGAGCAAACTAACCTCACATCTAGCAGAAGAAAAGAAACAACCAAAATCAGAGCTGAACTGAATTACACAGAGATGAGAAAATCATACAAAAGATCAAGAAAACTGAAAGTTATTTTTCTTTGAAAGAATAAATAAGATTGATAGACCACTAACTAGACTAATAAGAAAAAGAGGAAAGATCCAAATAAACACAATCAGAAATGATAAGAAATGACAAAGGAGACATTACCACAAACCCCAGAGAAATACAAAAATGCCCTCAGAGACTATTACAAACAACTCTATGCACAAAAACTAGAAAATCTAGAAAAAATGGATGCACAACCTCTGAAGATTGAACTGGGAAGAAATCAAATCCATGAACATGACAATAATGAGATTCAAAATTGACTCAGTAATAAAAATCCTACCAACCAAAAATGCCCTGAATGAGACAGATTCACAGCCAAATTCTGACAGCGCTGGTACCTATCCTACCAAACAATTCTGAAAAATCAAGGAGGAGGGACTCCCCCCAACTTATTTTGTGAGGCCAGCATCATATTGATACCCAAATCTGGCAGAAACACAACAAAAAAAGAAAACTTCAGGCCAAATATCCCTAATAAGCCTAGATGCAAAAATCCCTAACAAAACACTGCAAACTGAATGCAGCAGCATAACAAAAAGCTAATCCACCACTCTTAAGTAAGCTTTATTTCTGGGATTCAAGGTTGGTTTGACCTATGCAAATCAATAAATGTGATACATCACATAAACAGAACTAAAAACAGAAACCATATGATCATCTGAATAGACACAGAAAGGCTGTCAATATAATTCAGTATTCCTTCAGGTAATAAACCCACAACAAACCAGGCATTGAAGGAACCTAGTTCAAAACAGTAAGAGCCACCTGTGACAAACCCATACCAACATCATACTGAATGGGCAAAAGCTGGAAGCATTCCCTGTGAGAACAGAAAGAAGACAAAATGTCCACTCATCACTCCTATTTAACATAATCATGGAAGTCCTAGCCAGAATAATCAGGCAAGAAAAAGAAATAAAAGCCATTCAAATAGGAAATGAGGAAGTCAAAATATCTCTCTTCACAGATAATGCAATTCTATACCTAAAAATGCCATCATCTCTGCCCAAAGGTCCTAGGTTTTATAAAATAACTTTAGCAAAGTTGCAGATGCAAAATCAATGTATCAATCAAAACCCAACAGCATTTTTATACACTAATAACATCAAATCTGAGAGTCAAATCAAGAATGCAATCCCACTTACAATAAGCACACAAAAAATAAAATATTTAGAAGTATAGCTAAACAGGGAGGTGAAAGATCTCTAAAATGAAATTACAAAGCACTGCTGAGCAAAATCAGACACGAAACAAACAAATGGAAAAACACTCCATGCTCATGTATAGGAAGAATCAATATTGTTAAAATGGCCATACTGCCCAAAGCAATTTACAGAATCAATGCTATTCGTATAAAACTATTAATGATGTTTTTAGAATTAATCATTATTAATAATTACTTAATAATTATGATTGTAATTAGAATTAGAAAAATATTGTTCTACAATCATTTGAAACCAACAAAAAGCCCAAATAGCCAAAGCAATCCTGCTTTAAAGACACATGCACACTATAATCTATGTCCATAAAGAACAAGGCTGGAGACATTATACCACCTTACTTCAAACTGTACTATAAGGCTACAGTAACTAAAACAGCACACAACTAGTAAAAAAAAAAAAAAAAAAAAAAAAAAAAAGACATGTAAACCAATGGAACCCAGAAATAAAGCAGCATACCTACAAACACCTGTTCTTCAACAAAGCTGGTAGTAGCACGCAATAGGGATATAACTCCCTATTCAATCAATAGTGCTGTGATAACTGGCTAGCCATATGCAGAAGATTAAAACTGGACCCCTACATTTCACTGTATACAAAAATTAACTCAATATGGATGAAAGACTTAAATGTAAAACCTAAAACTATAAAAACTCCGGAAGAAAGTCTAGGAACTACTATTCTGGACATCAGCTGTGGCAGATATTTCATGATGAAGACTTTAAAAACAATTGCAACAAAAACAAAAATTCACAAATGGGATCTTTTTAAACAAAGAGTTTCTGCACAACAAAACTATCAATACAGTAAACAAACAACCTACACAATGGGAGAAAATGTTTTCAAACTATGCATCTGACAAAGATCTAATATCCAGAATGTGTAAGGAACTTAGAAGGCAAAAACCAAAAACCATTAAAAATGGTTCTCAAAAAAAGACATACATGTGGCCAAGAAGCATATGAAAAAATGCTCAAAATCATTAATCAATAGGGAAATGCAAAGGAAAACCACAAGAAAATACCATCTCACTCCAATCAAAATGGCTACTATTAAAAAGCTTCAAAAAAAACAAAACAAAACAAACAAACAAAAAAAAAAAACAAAAATAAACCAGATGCTAATCAGGTTGTGGAGAAAAGGGAATACTAAATATACTGCTGGTAGGAATGTAAGTTAGTTCAGCCATTATGGAAAGCAGTCTGGAGATTTCTCAAAGAACTTAAAACAAAACTGCCATTCAACCCAGCAACTCCATTATTGGGCATATCCCCCCAAAATACAAATAGTTTAACCATAAAGACGCATGCATATGTTCATTGCAACACTGTTCACAATAGCAAAGACATGGAATCAACCTAGATGCCCATCAGCGGTGGACTAGATAAAGAAAATGTAATATACATATACCATAAAATAGTATGTAGCCATAAAAAGAACAAAATTACATTCTTTGAATATCACTTGCAGCAATCTCAATGGAACTGGAGGCCATTATCTTTAGCAAATTAAAGTAGGAACAGATAGCCAAATACTGCATGTTCTCACTTATAACTGGAAGCTAAACATTGAGTACTCAAAGACACAAAGAAGGGAACAGTAGACATTGGGGCCTACATGAGGGCGGAGGGTGGGAGAAGGATGAAGATTGAAAAAGTATTTATCAGGAATTATGCCGATTACCTGGGTAACAAAATTATCTATATACCAAACCCCTGTGACATGCAATTAGCCCATGTAACAAGCCTGCACATGTACCTGTTTAACCTAAAATAAAAGTTGGTAAAAAGTAGATAAGCTTAAAGCCACAGACTTATTTGCATAAAATATACTTTTAAATTTAATTTTGATTGGTGAGGAGAGAGTAAACATCCATGTACCAAATAAGTAAACCATAAGTAAACCATTTCTAGCCGAATTTTATATCAGCATTAGAATGCTTTCTTGAAATATATCAAAGTAACATTCTGTTCAGTGGTACAACTGCTGTGATGTGGAAGAGCATAGTGGAGACCAGCGTGACTGGGCTCCTTTCTCAGTTCTACTTCTTATACCAGGGGTGGTGTAGTGTTCAGAAGGTGGGTCAGGATCCAGAGCATTTGAGTTCACCTCCGTTTGCCTGCCCCTTGCCACCATTACTTGAAGTCTGTGAAACCTAAGAAGGTCACTTAAACTCATTGTGGTTCATTTATAAAATGGAGATAATAATATTCAGCCTTCTTATAGTGTTCATGATATATATATATATATATGTAGGCATATATACACACATGTGTATGTACACATATTTGATGGGGCTTCATAAGTTTGTGGAGAAATGGAGTTAAAACACAAAAATAAAAATATAAACTTTATTTCTCAACATAATCTCCCTCAAGTTCAAGACACTTTTCTAAGCAATGATGTGAGACATTTAGTCCATCCCTAAAGAACCGAGGGTCCTGGAGACTATGTTAATGTAGCCTTTATTACGTTATTAAGAAAAATGTGTGCTCTTTAAATACTTTTTTAAGATTAGGAAATCAGAAGAAGTCAAGAAGAGTCAAAATAGGACCGCAGGTTAGATACCTAATGAGTTCCCATTGAAAATTTCACAAAATTATGTTTTTTAATGAGAGGAATTAGCATAAGCATTGTCATGGTGGGGAAGGACTCTGCGGTGAAGCTTTTCTGGGCATTTTTCTCCTAACGCTTTGGCTAACCTCGTCTAAATAGTCTCATAATAAGCAGATGTTAGCCCTCCAAAATGTCAACAAGCAGAATGCTCTGAGCATCCCAAGAAACTGTTGCCATAACCTTAGCTCTTGACCCACATGCTTGTGCTCTGAATGGACCACTTCAATCTCTTGGTACCCATTGCATTGATTGTGCTTTGCCTTCAGGATCATACTGGAAAAGCTGTGTTTCATCTCCTGTTACAATTCTTTGAAGAAGTCCTTCAGGATCTTATTTAAAATTTCCATTGAAATCCCATTTGTTTAACATTTCCATTGGAAACTCTGATTTTATCTGCCAGTCTGGGAGCAATGGTTTTGGCATTTATCAAGAGGAAAGTTTGCTCAACTTCAATATTTCATTCAGAATTGTGTAAGCTAAACCAGTTGAGATGTCTGTGGTGTGGGCTACTGTTTCTGCTATTGTCAATCCTCTTCAATTATGGCAAAAACAAAACTAATTTTTTTCTTTGCAAATCAATGTAGGTGGTCTGCCACTATGGGCTTCATCTTCAACTTCATCTCATCCCTTTTTAAAAGGAGTTATGTATTGCAAACTGCTGATTCATTTTGTGCGTTGCCACCATAAACGTTTGCAAAGCAACAGTGATCTCACCATTCTTCCACCCAAGCTTCACCATAAATTTTATGTTTATTCTTGCTTCAATTTTAGCAGAATTTATGTTGCTCTGATAGGAGCTCTTTTCAAACTGACATTCTTCTTAGTGCTTCCAACTAGATCCTGTTCAGACATGGTATAAAAAAGTAGTATCAGTTTATTTTGGTGCAAAAAAATTTAAAAGCCATGCATAAGTTTTTCATGCATTTTCCATGCACTTTTGAAAGATTCTTGATATACTAGTTATGTGTGTAGGTGTTTGCATGTGTGTACGTGGGGGTTATACATTAATATTTGTATGTCAGGAACTCAATGCCCTGATTCATTCATATATATACATACACACACATATATATATGAATCAGAGCGATAAATAAATGCCTGGCATATAATGAATATTCAGTAATTGTTAGAAATTATTTCTTTTCAGCAGTTTAAGTTTTTGAAACTGCTTTACTGAGATATAATTTATATACCATACAATCCACCCATTTAAAGTAACAATTAACTATTTTGTATCATATTCACAGAGTTTTGAAACCAATCCCAAAATTAATTTTAGGGCATTTTTACCAATCCAGAAAGAAACACTGCATCCATTAGCAGCCACTCCCCATTAACCTCTAAAACCTCCATGGCCCCAAAGCAATTACTTAATATTTTTCTATCTCCCTAAATTTACATGTTTCATATAAATGGAATCATATAATATGTGGCAAAATGGTTTTAAGATTTATACAAATTGTAGCACATAACAGTAATTTATGTCTTTTTATTGCTGAATAATATTCAGTTATATAGATAAACCTTATTTTATTTTTCCATTGATCATTTGATGGAAATGCAGGTAGTTTCCACTTTTTGGTTATTATGACTAATATTACTATAAATATTCATGTAGGGTCTTTATGTGGGCACATGCTTTTATTTCTCTTGGTATATATTTAAAAGTAGAATTGGTAGATCATATGGTAACTCTATTAATCTTCTGATGAACTACCATACTGTTTGCCAAAGAAGTTGTGCAATTTTACATTACCACAAGCAGTGGATGAGCATAAAAATTTCTTCACATCATCATTTGTAAACTGCTCAGCAGTTTATCAATTGATACTCATTATTATGTCTTTTTTTATTTTAGCCATACTAGTTGGTAGAAAGTGATATCTCATTGTGATTTTATTTGCATTTCCCTAGTAGTTAGCATGCTGAACATTTTTACATGGGCCTCCCAGCCATTTGTATATCTTCTTTGAGAAATTACTACTATTGAAATCTTTTCACATTTATAAATTGGTTAATTTGACCTTATTTTTGAGTTGTGAAATTATTTACATATTCAATATTTAAGTGTCCTTTATCAAATAGATTTTCAAATATTTTTACCCGTTCTGTGAGTTGCCTTTTCACTTTCTTCATGTTTTTCATTGAAACATTTTTTTTTGATACAAATTTATCAATTTTTCTTCCCCAGGCTGGAGTGCAGTGGTGTGCTCTCAGCTCACTGCAACCTCTGCTGCTTGGATTTAAGTGATTCTTATGCCTCAGCCTCCTGAATAGCTGGGATTATACTTTGCTCCACCATGCCTGGGTAATTTTTGTATTTTTAGTAGAGATAGGGTCTCACCATGTTTACCAGGCTGGTCTTTAACTCCTGGACTCAAGTGATCTGCCCCAGCTTGGCCTCCCAAAGTGCTGGGATTACAGGCATGAGCCACGATGACTGGCCAACTTTTATCCACTTTGAATTCGTTTTTGCATATAGTATGATATAGGGATCCCAATTTATTCTTTTGCATGTGGCTATTTAGTTGTCCCATTATCATTTCTTGAAAAGATTATTTTTTCTTCATTGGAATATCTTAGCACCTTTATTGAAAATCAATTGACTGTAAATGTGAGGATTTATTTTTAGACTCTCAGTTCTATTACATTTATCTATATTTCTATCTTTATGATAAAAAGTTTTTAAAGATATTTTGGCTATTGTTTGGATCCCTTTAATTTTCATATAAATTTGAGGATCCACATGTCAATTTTTTGAAAAAGAGCCAAATTAGCTTTTGATAGGGGTTGTATTTAATCTGTAGACCAATTTGGGGACTATTGCCATCTGAACAATATTAAAACTTCCAATCCATGATCCATGTACATCGGGCGTTTTTCCATTTACTTGGATCTTCTTTAATTTATTTCAAAAATATTTTACAATTTTCAGTTTCTGTTTTATACTTCTTCTGTGAAAGTTATTTCTAAATCTATCTTTTTTTTTTTTTTTTGAGAATGAGTTTCACTCTTGTTGTCCAGGCAGGAGTGCAATGGCACAATCTCGGCTCACTGCAACCTCCACCTCCTAGGTTCAAGTGATTCTCCTGCCTCAGCCTCTTGAGTAGCTGGGACTACAGGTGTGTGCCACCACACCTGGATAATTTTTTTGATTTTTTATTTTTAGTAGAGACAGGGTTTCAACATTTTGTCCAGGCTAGTCTCAAACTTCTGATCTCAAGGGATCCACCTGCTTCGGCCTCCCAAAGTGCTGGGATTACAGGCATGAGCCACCACACCTGGCCTCAATCTGTCATTTTTTATTCTATTGTAAATATTTTTCCATTTCATTTTTGGATTGTACAATGTAAGTAATAAGATATTTTGTAGATTAATCTTGTATCCTAAAAATTTGTTGAATTTGCTTTTTAGTTTTAACAGATTTTTAAATGTATTACTCTGTAATTAAGAATGTTAAAATGTCTGTAATATTAAGAATTATATTAGCTCTATTTTTTATTTATAGATGTCCTTTATCGGGTTAAGAAGTTTTTTTCTATGCCTTATTCAAATGTTTTTATCATGAAAAAATTGAATTTATCAAATGATTTTTGTGTCTACTGAGATGATTCTGTGTATTTAGTTCTTTATGTTATTGATATGATATATTACAATCATATATTTTTAGATTTTAAACCAACCTTGCATTCCTAAGATTGATCATATTTGGTCATGCTTTAGAATTCTTTATATAAGTTGTAGAATTCAGTTTGCAAGACACTATTGAATATTTTGATTTCTATTTTCAGAAAAGATATTGTTCCAGAGTTTATATACATTTATGAGTGTGTGTGTGTGTGTGTGTGTGTGTGTTGTTTTTCTCCTTTAATATTGGGGCAAAAACAACTTTTTAAAATGTGTTGGAAAGTGTTCCTATCTCTTCTTCTTTTTTTTTTTTTTTAAAGTAAGAATGAGTGAGGAACTAGTAGTAATTTTTAAAAAATGTTTGGTATAAATTACTGGTGAAGACATATGGGTCTAAGAAGTTTTTGTGGGTAGATATTCAATTGCTAATTCAATCTCTTTACTTGTTGTAGTTCCATTCACATTTTCAGATATTTCTTGATTCACCTTTAGATGTTTGTGTCCATTTTATCTAGGTTATCTAATTTTTTGGCATATATTTCTTCATAATATTCTCTTATAACATTTTTTATTTCTTTAATGTTAGTAATATCTGCTTTTTAAATTAATTTTAATTGTGATTAATTTTAGTAATTTTTCTTTTTTACTTGGTTAGTTAAAATTTGACAATTTTGTTATATGTATATACACACAAAAAAATATATATATACAATTTGGTTGGATATATACAGAGAGATATACATATCTGTATATCTTTTTAATTTTTCTCAATATTTATTTCAGATTAAGGGAATACATGTACAGGTTAGTGACCTGGGTATATTGCATGATGCTGAGGTTTGTGGTTTGAATGAATGATCCTGTCACCTATTACTGACCATAGTACCCTATAGGTAGTTTTTCAACCCTTGTACCCCTCTTTCCCAGCCCCTTCTAGTAGTCCTGAGTGTTCATTGTTGCCATCATTATTTTCATGAGTTTAGCTCCCACTTATAAGTGAGAATATATGGAATCTGGTTTTCTGTTCCTTCATAATTCCCTTAGGATAGTGGTCTACAGCTGCATCCATGTTTCTAAAAAGGACCTAGTTTTGTTCTTTTTTATGACTACATAATATTCCATGCTGTATATATACCACATTTTCCTTATCCAATTCACCACTGATGGGCACCTATGTTGATTCCATGTCTTTGCTATTGTGAATAGTGCTTCAGTGAACATGCAAAGACTTGTGTCTTTTTGGTAGAATGATTTGTTTTATTTTTTGTCTGTATCCAGTAATGAGATTGTCATCACATGTAAAATGGGTCTCTTGAAGAGAGCAGACAGATTTTTTTTTTTTTTTAATTCAACTTGCCACTGTATGCCTTTGAAAGTGGAATTTAAATTATTTACATTCAAAGTTACTATTGATACATGAGGTTTTGATCCTATCACAATTTCGTTAGCTGGTTGCTTGGTACTTTCTATTGTGTGGTTGCTTTATAGGGTTTGTGGGCTACGTACTTAAGTGTGTTTTTGTGGTAATAGGTATTATTCTTTCATTTCCATGTTTAGAACTCTCTTAAGGATCTCTTGTAAAGCTGGTCTTGTAGTAACAAATTCCCTTAGTGCTTGCTTGTCTATAAAATATTTTATTTCTTCTTTGCTTATGAAGTGTAGCTTGGCAGAATATTAAATTTGTGGCTGATTTTTTTCTTAAAGAATGTTGAAATAGGCCCCCAATCTCTCCTGCCTTGTGAAATTTCTGCTGAGAGACCTGCTGTTAGCCCGATGGGGTTATATGTGAACTAACCATTTTCTCTATCTGCCTTTAAGATTTTTTCTTTAGCATCGACCTTGGATAGACTGATTACTATATGCCTTTGTGATGTTCATTTTGTATAGTATTTCACAGTTGTTCTCTGGATATCTTGTAGCTGGACCTCTACCTTTCTAGCAAGATTAAGGCAGTTTTCTTAAATTTTTTCCTCAAATATGTTTTCCAAGTTGTTTACTTTTTTTCCTTTTCTCTCAAGAATGCCAAACATTTATAGGTTTTATCCCTCTATGTAATTACATATTTTTTGAAGTCTTTGTTTTTTTTTTTTTTTTTTTTTTAATTTTTTTGTCAGGCTAGGTTAGATCAAAAGACTGCTTTGAAGCTCTAAAATTCTTTCTTCTGCTTTGTCTAGTTTGTTGATAAAGCTTTCAATTGTATTTTGAAATTTCTTAAGTGAGTTTTTCAATTCCAGAAGCTCTGATTAATTTTTAAAAGTTCATTTCCCTGATTGCTTTTGAAATTTTTTTGTGTTGATTTTCAACTTTGTCTTGGATTTCATTGAGCTTTCTTGCAGTCTGTGCTTTGAGTTCTTTATCTGTCATTTCTGAGTCTCTATTTTGGTTAGGAACCATTGCTGGAGAGCTAGTCAGATCCTTTGATGATGTCACTACATTCAGATGTTTCATGGTGCCAGAATTCTTGTGTTGGTTCCTTCTCATCTGGAGACACTGGCACTTCCAATTTCTGTAACAATTTTTGTTCAGGTAGGATATTTTATTTTCCTGTCTTTTCCTATAATATTTTTTTCTTTTTCTTTTCCTTTCATCCACTCCTTAGGGTATGTGACTATAGAGAATGCTGGGTATGGTCCTTTGGCTTGGGCTTTATAGCCCAATGCACTTACATTGGCAGGTTATATATTTGGCTGTACAGTTCAAACTATAAGCCAGTAGATTGTGCTTATAGGTAAGAACAAGCTGTGGCCAACCCAACTGGGTATATATTTGATCCTTATTTACTTAGTGAAGCTCTCTCTTGCCTTAGGCAATGTTCTGATTTATGGACTGCACAGTGGTCTGAGTTCTCTGCCCATCCCTGGGAACACAGAGACTAAGATGGGTTGGGCTGGGCTAAATAGGCCCACTTATAGGTCCTCCAATGACAGGCACAACCATCAGCACTGAAGGAGAATCCAGCAGGTGACCACCAAGTTCCCAGAGGTATGCCCAGGCCTGAAACTGGCAAACTTTCTCTTCCCTAAGTTTTCTGCATGGGTATGGTGGGGATGATCGTAACTCCTAATTCAGGAGAGGGCGTGTTCCAGATGCTTAGAGGCCTAACTGGGTGTGGAGTGGAGAGGGTCCTTCTGAACTAAGATCTCTGTACAGGAGGGTTGGGGCAGTTCAGGCTGCTCATCCAGATGAGCTGGTCCTCTGAATTCTTGGAGATCTGCATGGGCATAGAATGGAGGTGGCCTCATTGCACCACAATCTATGTCTAGGAAGGGGATGGTAGTTCAGGCTGGTAAACCAGAAAAGGGAGTGCTCTAAATGCCTGGATATCTATCTGGGAGTGAAGCAAAGAGGTCCTCCCTGCAGGAGGATCTCTCCATAGGAAGGGTGTGGCATCTCAGCCTGCTCATCCAGGTGAACAGATGTTCCAAATTCCTGAGTATGGAGCAGAGGCTTCACTACATTATGATCTATGCCCAGGAGGGGTAGAGAAACATGGGCTACTGAACCAGGTGAATGAGTATTCTGAATGCTTGGAGATCTGTGTGGGTATGGAGCAGAGAGGGCTCCACTGCACTATTATCTATGTCCATGAAGACTGGGGTGTCTCAGGCTATTGATCCAAGAAAGCAGGTGCTCTAAATACCTGTATTTCTACCTAGGGTGGAGTGGAGAGAGCCCTGCTGTACCACAGTCACAGGGGAACTAGTTAGGGCACTGAGAAATGGCACACACAGACAGTTCCAGGTCACCTGGCTGGCCCAGGCTGCAATTTTGCTGCCCAGGAGAAACTGCAACTATAGCAACTCTCCTTCTGCCCAGGCTCTTGATGGCAGAGGGCACAATTCTAGCACCTGTTGCTGAGACATTTTCTCCACTTCTGGCTATGGAGGCCTCTATCCCACTCCAGAGCAGGCACTCCAATCTCTGGCCCAAGACTTAAATGCTTGCATGGCCATGTGGCCAGGTCACCAAAGTATAGCTGACTTTGTATGTGCTCTGATTAAAAATGACATCCTGCTCTTGTTCCTGGGTCTAGGAAAATGTCTGCAGCTTACTGATGTCTTTCTGTCACAGTGACTGTAAGCCTCTCTATGTATATTTGAGAAGAATGTATATTCTGCTGTCATTTCTATTATTTTCTTAGTTGTTGCTCTAGGCCCATCATACACAGCTTAATTTATCAAAATATATTTCACATGTATACTAACTTAATTCCAGTGAGAAGCGAAAATTTTGTTCCTCTCTAGCTATTTCTCTCTTACCACCCTGTTGTTATTGATGTTACGTCTATATATGTTGCAAATCCAGCAATATATTGTTACAATTATGAATAAAAATAGGAGATCAAGTATAAAGTTATTAGTCAGCTTTGTTCTCACATAGGTTCTTTACCTGTCATAAATATATTACGTTTCCATACATTATAGACCTCAAAATTCTGTTTTGTACAGTTCGTTTTATATAATTGCTTTTTAAATAAGTTGAGAGAAGTAGATAAGTATGTATTTTTGTTGTCATTTATAAATCATATAATAGCCTTTACCAACTGTCTTTATTTGTTTGTTTAATATGGATTTGAGTTACTATCTGAAATCACTTGTTTTCAGCATGCCCTTCTTTTAGTCTGTCTTATAAGGTGATTCTGCTAACAACAGGTTCTCTCCATTTATGTTTATCTAGGGAAATTTTTATTATACCTTTAATTTCGAGAAAGATAATTTTGTTAAAAATAACATTCTTTGTTGACCTTACTTTTTCAGCACTTCAAATATTTTATCCCACTGCCTTCTGACATTAATTGTGTTTGATGAGAAGTCAGCTGTTAATTGTTTTGTTTCTCTTTATGTGATGAATCCTTTACACTTGCTGCTTTCAAGATTTTGTCTTTGTCTTTTAACATTTTTATGATGATGTGTCTGGATATAGATGTCTTTGTGTTTATTTAACATGGATTGTGTTGAGCATCTTGGATGTGTAAATTGATGTTTCTAATAAGAGTTTACACATTTTAACCATTATTTCAGAAAACATGTATCTTTGCTTTTTTCCTGTTCCCCTCATCTTTCCTATATTTCTGTTATGTCTATGCTGTTACTTTAATAATTTCCCACATTTCTCTAGGGTGCATTAATTATTCTTCTTCTTATTTCTCTGTTCTTTAGACAGTGAAATGTCTACTGATTTATCTTCAGGTTTTATCACACTTTCTTCTACCAGTTTATATCTAAGGTTGAGCACTCCTTGTAAATTTTTCATTTCAGTTATAGAACTTTTCAACTCTAATATTTAGTTTTTTTAACAATAAATGTTCGTTTATTAATAATTTCTATTAATGAGATATTGCCATTATTTCCTCCTTTATTTCTATATACAGAGTTATTTGAATGTACATATAAGACTTTATTGATGTCTTTCTGTGTTAAATCTAGTATTTGGCATTTATGTGGGCAGTTTCTGTCGTTTTCTTTTTTTAATATATGGGGGTCATATTTCTTTATTTCTAATGTACCTACACTATGACTACAGTAGTGAATACATGATTTACATCATGTCAATTGTTTATTTCATTGGATCAATTATGACTCTTATGTTTGCATGAGCTAATAGGTACATTATATGAAGATAGAAGAGATTTTAAGGAGATACAAGTAATAGTTCTTTACTATCATCACTATAAAGATATTTTCATTATCTTGGAGGTTCTTTTTAAAGCAATTCTTTACTTTCTGAACTAGTACATACTCCAGGTTCTTTTTGCGCATTAATTATCCCAGCCCTGGTATCAGCCGTTTCTCTAAAAATCTTTGGTTCCTTTTGTTGAAGAATGGTATTAGAAACTATGAACTAGGTGCTAGGTGTTGTCATTACTACTGGGCTCATTGCTTCTCGTTCATGTCAGCTGACAGGATATATATGTCAGGGTATATATTAAATATATCTGTATGTATCCTTTTTTAAAAAAAATTATCTGCCTATGCTGCAGAGTAATATTTATCAGGATCTTAGGTTTATATTACCTCCTGATATAGAAAAAATATTGTGCCATTAAAATCATTCTCAAAATGGAATTATACTCCTGCATCCTATTTCTTTTTCTCTTATCAACTGTGAGAAATTTGTTCATAGAATCAGTGCTATCTTGAATAGATTAGATAATTTTCTCTCCAGACCTATTCATGAAGCCAAAAGAGAGAAAATAACCTTGTTCTACTATTCCCTTTAAAAATATAACTTTCAGTATTTTTTTTTCCTCAAATACTCAGTGGCTAACAAACATGCTGAATATTTCTCTTTATCAGGGAGTCTTTGTAAGAGAGCAGCAGAACTGTGAATACATTCATCCTTATGGACAATAAAAATAACAAAAACAAGTGAGTGAACTGGAAAACGATATCACAGAAGGAAGAGTACATGGATTCAGAGAGAATAACAATAAGTATCTGGAAATAAGTATTTTCATTCTTTTTTAGGGATTAACCACAATAGCAAATAAAGGAGTCTCTGCAGTGACTAGAAGTGCATTTTTCAGTGACAGTATGCGAGTTGGGAGACATGGGTGCTGAGACTTGAAGGAGAAAGAAAGATATCAGAGGCCAAAATAAACTGCCACTATATATAGTAATAGTGCTAAAGGAGTTATTATGTCTATTAGAAAAACAGTTAGATAACGTGCCAAAGGAAATGAAATGGAAACTTCTTATAACAGATTAACTTAAAATTATGCCTGTATAATTTTCCTTTACTCTGGCTTTAGAAAACTTATCTTCATTTCTTCATTTTGGGAACCAAAAAATACAGCTACACAGATGTACACAATTTTAAGATAAAAAAACGTGAAGATAGATCAATTTATCTTCCCAAATTACAATCAAAGCTAACTTAGTTTTCCCAGTGTTCGCTTATGGACTATACATATAAATCACCATAAATCAGGGTAGTTTTTCCACCATCATAAATGTATCTTCAGGACACTTCTCGAACTGAATTTAAATAGAATAATTCAAACAAACAAACAAACTAAAAGCTCAATATTGTTTGATGAAATAAATTTAGATTTTTACCTTTTAAATTTGTGTTTTAAAGATTACTAATGCAGATGGCACCTTATCAAATGTGAGATCTTTTTTTTTCAGTTTCCAGTTTGTTGGGCTTCTATAAGTGCATCACAAGTGAAATCAGTGGATCATTAATACTTACATTTAATGACTTCTCTTTAAATATCAAACTGAATTTTTCCAAATGACTTTCAATTAGATATATGACTATGCTTGTAAAATTCAATGACTTTTGGAAAGATAGATTGGTTTCCAAACAAAATGCAGCACTTCTGGGTTATGTTTGAGTTGTTCAATGTCCTTGCTTTCCCAGCTTACATCAAAGTGGATAAGACTGGGAACTGATAGGAGGAAAGTCTTAAAATAATTTCAAAAAATATGGTTTAATTTTAAAGTTAGGTATTGCAATGATCTTCCCTGCCTTTAAAATTGATAAGCATTAAAGTATGTGTTATGTAATGCTTGAGCTGAGTAGAGGACCAATAAGAACTAATTCAAGATAATCTATAATGTGTCAGATGTCTTGCATATAAATATATATGTATATTTATACATAATATTATGTACATATAAACATAGTATATGGTAACTTTCATATAAATATATGTATATTTATTTATATTATATATAGTAACACTATCTCAACCATAGTTTAATGTAAATTAATTATTCCCGTCTTGAAGATAAAGAAATTAGCTCATAGAACTTTCATCTAATCTAGATGGACCAATACCCACTCACTTTTCACTATATGCTAGTGATACTTAATCCCAGTTAAGGGTTTAATTCCACAGTTTTGGCAAATAGAAAGCATTTTCATAGTTGTCATTACTAGGTGTGATGCTACTTTTCACCAGTACTTTCAGAGTGATTGCTTGTCTTTGCTGGCTCACACTGAAATAATCATGCGTATGACCAATCAAAGAGATAAAGGATGATTACATTAATAATACAAATGGGGCAAAGTTGCCAGAATCCCACCTTTAGGTTCTTGTGTATTTTACATTAAAGCCATATTATAGAGAGCCATAAATTCAACCTTCCTTAGAGTAGCATCATGATACTAGTAAGCCAGTGTGCTTTAGCAACAAAAAAGCCTAACCAATTAAAAGAAATAATTAATTTTCTCGCAAACTGTTTTATTTATTATCTTTGTTTTGTTTAAAGCTGTTACAAACTTATGCAAACACGAGAATCAATGTAGGAACTAGAACTAGAGCTAGCTTATATTTGGGTAACTTATTGGCTTGTTGATAATAAGCATACTTTAGTATAAAGAGAACATTTTCTCTATATTTGGACTGAAAGAGCATAACCATTGAGTAATAAATGAATCCTTCTTAATAAGGACACTAAGAATAATTCCCTGATGTACAGCATTGTATTTGGGGGGACTCCAAATCTCTGCCCAGAAAAATTACTGCAAAGATGAATGAAATTATAGATAACATGAATGAGAAGAAGTTTATCAGGGTACCAGGTCAGTCCATATGGGCAGAGTGAGTCATCGCTTGGTGTCTAATTATTGAAAGATGGAGCAGAAGGGGACCAGACATCAGGGAGGAGGGCAGAGGGAAAGCGTTCCCAAGAATCTAATTGAGAAGAAATCCCTGACAAGGAGTATTATAAATGATTCCTAAGATTTTTAATCCTAGAATGAGAGCTGCATAAAATTTCAAACAGACCTGTCAATTTTAAACTTTCTATGCCCTATTTAAAACACTGATCCTTAAAAGTAAAAGTTTACTTCTAATTCTAAAAACAGGACCAACTCAGAAAAATGTCAGGAGTGGGAAGATCACATAACAAAACGTCCATTTTGGGTGTTAACTAAATTTCTATAATATAGTCTCAGTTAACATGATCAAAGTTTTCATTATTACTAGTTCTCAAAGGTGTCACAATTTTGATAATCTACACAGAGAAAAAGATTTATCTAAACAGCAGTGGAAAGTGGAAACTTATCAATTATGAACAAAGTTTTCTGCAAGAATACCATCATAACAGCACCCTGTTGAGACGCCCCTGTTGAACCATCATCCATTTAGAGTCCTGATTGGTAGAAGAACAACTTTTAGAATTAAGCTATATTTATTAGACTTCATGTCCCACCATTTGGAAAAGTTATTCACTTTCTCTGTCTCAATGTCCTCATCATCAAAATGGCAAAATTATAATTATTCCCTTATAAAATTGTGGGAAGATTTTTAAAAAATGCTTAATACAGTGCTTGACATAAAACTAACACTCACTTTATACAAACTGTAAGTATTGTTGATGTTATTATATGTTTTTATGCCTTCCACCCTCTTTGCAAAGAAAACACTAAATGCAGAGGTTTATCTCTAGGGCTTTGGAGTCTTAAATATATGGCTCAAGCTATGACTCAAATTATGCTATAGGCTGAATATTTGTTTCTGACACAAATTGATATGTTTCTATCCTAATGGCCAAGGCCTCACCATGTAATACATCACCATCACCTTGGGTTGATGGTAAAAGTGATGGTGATGTATTAGATGGTACGGCCTTTGGGATGTGATTTGCCAGGTCATGTGGGCAAACCTCTCATGACTGAGATTAGAGCCCTTATAATAAGAGGACTGAGAGAGACCACTTGCCCCTTTTGCCCCCATGTGAGTTTACAGTGAAAAGACTGTCATCTATGAATCAGGATCGGACCCTCATCAGACGTTGAATTGGCTAGTGCCTCGATCTTATACTTCTCAGCCTCCAGAACTATGAGAAATATATTTTAGTTGTTTATAAGGCACCTAACAACCTTAATGGACTAAGACAATTATGCTAATAATTTAATGACGATAGCAAGAGCTAAGCCTCTTTGGTTCCAGTCTCCTCATGTATAAAACGGTGATTATGGATAATCTATTTTACAGGATTGTTGAAATGATAATATATGCTAAAATACTTGAGGAATTTAGCACTGTGCCTCTCAGGCAGTTGAGTTCAAACTGGTAGCAATTACTGAGACTAACATCTGTCTCATAAAGATAGATGCCCTTTTTGCCCACTTTTAAACACTGGAACAAAAGTAGTAACTCAAGGAAGAGAAAGTTCTTTGATCTTCTGAATACTTTTAGTATACTCTTTGCTTTTAAAAGAAGTTAAAAAGTAAACTTTTAAAATAGTGCAGCCCTGAAATTCTCTTATCTTCCTCTGCTATTACTCATAATATGTTTTTCTATGCTGAGAACTAAAAGGATGTAGAAAAATTTAAGAATGCTTTTGATACAGGTCATACTTAGCGGTCATAGTCCCTGAATACACACCCCTTCACCAACTCCTACCTCGTGATCTCAGTAATCTCATTCTCTCTCTTCCTATTCCTCTATGCCACCTTGAAGTAAAACTTGATAAAACTACAAATGCTGGACCTCTCAAATACAATCCATTCATGTTCAGATTAAAATGCTAAACTCAAGAAACAAAACTAACTGTAATTCAATGAACAGATAGAATTCCACTATATAGCTGCAGATAAGGAAACAACAAGACGTCAGTAGTCCCCAAAATTATATCTATCACTAAAATTGAACTTGCACAACGGAATCTGATAATAGGGTCAGAATTTTGGAATTGGAAGAGCATAAATAGCCAGAGAAGATATCAAATGGCTTTTTGCTTTGCCTCATTCTCTCTTCTCTAGTCTCATTTGTCTCCTATGAATACTGGGTCCTAGGTTTGAATCATTTTCCCATTACTTATTAGCTGCTAAATATAAGCAAGTAAAACAAATAATCTAATCCTGTTTTCTTACCTATGAAATGTTTATTTCTAGTTTTTATTGTGAGCATATTAATGCATGGGTATGAAAGCACTTCTCAAGTGCTAGCTTAGTAATTACAAGGATGAAGCTTTTCTGATCTGACTCTGGTAGAACTATATATCTAGACCTTACCTTTTCCACTTCTTGGAAGTTGTACTTTTTACCTCCCACTCTAATAGAAAATTACGAAAGTGTTTTATAAAGGCAGTGTGAAACATAATTTAAGGTCTCAAAAATCAAACTAAACATTACTAAAGATTGAATGTAAAACCCTTATTTGGAAATACGTTGCTGTGGAAAATTGTGTTCTGTTCTCTTTTCTTCATTTATAATTTTTCAGTCATTCAATAGTTGAATTCTTTTGTTATCTTTACTCTTGTCCAGAAACTTTAAAGAAACTCTTGTGGCCCTATTGTAGGACAGAAGTTGCTTCAAATAGAAATGAAGCTTCTCCAGACAGAGTTTTACAAAAGTGGAGATTCTTCTGCATTTAACCTCCCCTTAACTGGCAAGCTCTTTGTCAAAGTTGTTTGTTGCCGCTTTTGCACCAGGTTTGCACTGCAGATTCGTTGCTTTAGTGGAGGCCTGGAGAAGAGTAGGCAGATTTGTTAATTCTCCTCAATGTGTACATTTCACCAAGGAAGTGACATTTTTTGAATTCTTCTTAGATTTTGCCTTTTAAAGAATGTCTAATTTTACATTTTATAAAATGGAGACAATTTTGAGTGGAAATGCCTTTGATCAAGGCATTAATGTGATAATCAAGTTTCAACTGGAATCAAGTTTGATGGAATTTCCTACTCATTCTTTCCCTGTCACAAATAATAATCACTCATTTGTTACTTAAACATATCTAGTTTTTATTATTCAGATCTGATGTAAGACTGTGAAGTCAGACATGTAGCTTTAACAGGGTACATTATAGTACTGTAATCTTAAAATTACAGGCATACTTTTTATTTAACAGATAAAGTAAATAGTGCTCAGAAAAACTAAGAAGATAAGGGCTTTGTTCCAAGTGACACCAATGTGTGTAGTTACAAAACCAAACAGCAGTGCTTCATCATTTCCATTTCAGCACTTCCTGTGGCCTTTCTCCCTCTAGAGCATATCTTCTCCATTTCATTTCTTGCTGGTGCTGTCATCAAGTGCTCTTATCTGCAAGCATATGCAGATAGTACACCATAGTGCACCATACTTGAATGTTTTCCTTTCTTGGTCTATTTCAAGAGGTATTTGTCTCATGTTTCCTTGATATATTATTTCATTAGGAGAAATTGTATTAGGGTTCTCTAGAGGGACAGGACTAATAGGATGTATGTATATATAAAGGGGAATTTATTAAGGAGTATTGACTCACATGATCACAAGGTGAAGTCTCACAATAGGCCAGCTGCAAGCTGAGGAGTAAGGAAGTCAGTCTGAGTCCCAAAACCTTACAAATAGGGAAGCCAGCAGTGCAGCCTTCAGTCTGTGGCCAAAGTCCTGAGAGCCCCTGGCAAATAAATGGTATAGGTCCAAGTGTCCAAAAGCTGAAGAAGTTGGGGTGTATGATGTTCCAGAGCAAGAAGTATCCAGCACAGGAGAAAGATGGGGGCCAGAAAACGTAGCCAGTGTAGTTTTTCCACGTTCCTCTGCCTGCTTTCATTCCAGCTGTGCTGGCAGCTGATTAGATGGTACCCACATAGATTGAGGGTGGTTCTGCATCTCCCAGTTCACTGACTCAAATGTTAACCTTCACTGGTGACACCCTCACAGATACACCCAGGAACAATACTTTGCATCATTCAATCCGATTGGGTTGACACTCAATATAACCATCACAATTGGTGTTGTCATCCAGTGCTCTGATCTGCAAGTGTTTGCAGATAGTGCAACAAATTTGAAAGCTTTCCTTGCTTGTTCTATTTCAAGAGGTATTTGCCTCATGTTTCTTTGATAAGTTGTTTCATTATGAGAAATTAACCACCAATGTTAGATTGACATACTAATATGGCTTCTAGAGAGCATAGTTCGGTGTTTTAAGAACTGATGGCTCAAACATGTCCCTACTGACTTAAAATATTAACTCCCAGAGAGTCCTTCAGGTAACTCTCAAATATCATTTCTGTTTCTGTTTACTCCAGCTACATATATAGCTGTCTGCATCTACTCTAAGTTACAAAGAAAAGGATTCTGGATCTGCTCCATTTTTAATGTTCAATAAAATTGTATTACTTATTCATAAATTTTTTTTCTATTTCTTTATCTGTGAGGCATAATTAAATCCTTAGAAAAGCACTCAAAGCACTGAATTAATTATCAGGGATTCCACTTAGGCTGTAACCAGTGAGGAGGGATATGCAATAACCATGTTTTCCTTTATATCTTACCTCTCTTAATTCTTTTTCATAATAAGTTCATCAGAAATCATTCACATTAGGGAGGAGGAGAGAAATTAAGCATTTTTTAAGTGAAAGGGGGAGGAAAAGGCTACTATTCATAAATATTGCAGAAGATAGAGGAACTAATACCTGCAGGGAATGTTATTTACCCAATGTAAAGTTCAAGTTAATACAAAACGTATGCTTGTATTCAGAATAAGTAATAGCCAGTAAAAGCAATACAATGCTTTTTAACTGTTGAGTACTTATTTATGGAGTAAACTGAATACAAGAATATAAAACGCAGATAGAATAAAGTGATTTTATCTACATATGTCATATGCCATAGTTATAAAATTTCATGCCTTGGATTTTCACTCTAGGGATAAGGAACAGACTTACTTTTCCCTGTTCTTCCTGCTAAGTATTAACTAAAACTGCCCAGCATTGTGTGCAAAGGAAAGGGAAGATTTTGAACCATGAAGATAAGAAGGTAGACCCACTAAACTAGTGACCTTGGGATCTGAGATATGATATGGTTGTTGAGTTCTCTGGGTTTTGTTTTTCATCATATATCACAGACAGGGAGCTAAAGAAACCAGCAATCTAGAAATATGAACCAGTGCAGATAAAAAAATGCCTCCCCCAAAGCCTTTTATTCGTGCCAAAGAAATAGGAAGGAGGCAGCCTCGCAAGACAGGAAACTTTTAAACAGAAACCCACATGAAACTAAAACGAAAACAAAAACTCCTAAGGCCTCACCTCCACCCAAGCCAGCAAAGTCTGAGGAGGGATCCAGTCTTGCAGGGCTGTAAGGAGGAACCCCTAATAATCCCTAATAGGTGTGGTCTCAGAGAAGGCCAAGTATGGAGCTGGGATTTTCATCCCTTCTGGCTCAATAGGGCCCCCTTCCCGACTCCTGGAATTAGTAACAACTGGGTTCTGATCATATTTCTGAAAGGCACAACCCCAAATGCTGGAATCCCCAATGTTGAAATCCTGAGAGATCAGAATCCCAAAAGATCAAAATTTCTAAAGTTTAAAATCCCTGATAACTAAAATCTCAAAAATCACAATCCTGAAAAATTAAAACCCCTAATGTTGAAAGCCGAATCTTGGGGAAGGAATTCATGCATTTTCGGTGCACAAGTATAGTTGCATCGTGTTAAATAGAACTATTACCTTGTTACTGTCTCATTTGGAAATTAAATACAGTTTAAGAAGTTGTGTATGGTGTCAAGTTGACAAGGGGTGGACTTGTGCACTTAATTTTAGGTGTGAATGTGACTGGATTAAGGAAGACCTAAAAACCTGGTAAAGTATCATTTACAGTGTGTCTATAAGGATATTTTCTGAGATTAGTGTGTGAATCTGAGTAGACTAGGTGGGGAAGATCTGCCTTCAATGTCTCTAGTGTTTTAAAGATCACAGAAGTGAAAATGCAGACAAAGAATACAAGGAATCTTCATCGTCCTTGCCAAATTATTCAATTGTATATGACTTCTGCCCCTTCGACATAGCACCATGCTTACCTTCAAAAAAAGTCCTTCATCTGAGAATAAAAAGATTTCCATAAGCTCAGTGACTTTTGAACCAGACACTTGCTGATAGAGAGGTTCCTCTATCTATGTGTTACAAAGTACATCAAATGGCGAACTATTCTTGGTTAGGGATTTGACTGTCAAAAAATATAGACTTCTTATATTTACCACTAATCCTAACAGAAAAACTAGCCTGTGTTTCACTTTGGCTAATGGATGGCACTTTAAAAATCACTCCAGTTTTTATCAACTGTATGCAATTCATGCCCCTGTTGTATCTGAAAATTTTAGAACTTGTGTGCTCATCTATGTATTGATGACTGGAAAAGGTATTCATTTGTTTACTTGAAGATTTGGTGGACTTCACAGAAAAAAGTAGATTTCACTTAAATCCCCAAACCATGACAGATTTGGAATTAGGTGGAATCAACATTTCTAAAAGTGAATTTCAGTGTGTTACCAATAAAGTTTTTTTTTTTTTTTTTTTTCTCATTCAGCCCAATGTATTTATGGAAAAATTCATATGAGTGGATTGGCCATGCTATAGGGTGACAACAAAAAACTTCAGTTTAAAAATGCTTTATTTGTCTGCATTGGCTTTCCTTCCACATGAAGAAATTCTGGGAGCTTTTAATAAGTTAAAGCCACATTTGCCTGAAGAAGCCAGTGAAGTGACTAATGGCAAAGTAATTATGTGCATGGCAGGATAAAAAATCATGCAGTGGTGTTGCTGTTGTATCACCAGTACTGTCTTCACCAAATTTTTGGTCCGTATATGAGTATATGCGAAATAAATTTTCATATGCTGAAAACAACATAGAAACATAGCGCAGAAGATGGGAACATTTAAAAGGGAATGCTTGGTGTACAACAAATCATGGAAGAATTTCTAAAAGAGAAGTACCACTTAGAATATGAACGTGAATATATTCTCTGAGGAGAGCCATGCCCTGAAAACAAAACAAAACAAAACAAAACAGCTCTTCATTGTGATGTAAGATTTCAAAATATAGTTGATGGTAGTGAAAGTCAGCCAGCTCTTTTAGACTACCTCTGTGCAATTGCCACAATTGCCCATTGTCTGTCCCTGCAATACACTTTATCACATGTCAAATTTTTTTTGGGGGGGAAGGTTAAAATTTTTCTGTTTTTATTTTTTTAAGGTTTTTTCTATTATTTTAAATTGTCAGCTTTTTTTTTTTTTTTTTTTTTTACAATTTGTTATGCTATCTTTCATCCTTGCATCCTTTCCAATACTGGAGGTATAAATTGTACAGTGAAGACTTTAAGAGAGTTTTAATACATTTTATGCATTTTTTTTCAAATTCAACTCCACAAAAGTGCATTATCACAAAGCTAATTTTGTGTTTATGCACTGTGTGTGTATGTAAAAATATTGAAACTTCCTTAATAAATGAAGAGATGTTCTTTTTGTCCATCTGCATTTGTGAAAGATAACATTTCTTGAAAGCTGTACTCTTTGGGCAGCTCCATATGTGGTGGTAACCCATCACAGTTTTTGATTGATCTCATCAGAAGACTTAGGTTGTCTGTCACACTATTTCAGATGACTGCAATTATTATAATATCAAGCTGAGTAAACACGACTGCCAACCACAGTGATATGCATGTACACAATTGGCTTTCTGACCTATATCTTTATGAATATAGTTTGTCTGCTCATAACTTATACCCTTGAGACTGTTTATGCTTACAAAAATATGTTATTATTGCCTATTTTATTGTGTAAAGTGGCCTGTAAAGTGTTCTGTTGTGCTTTTATGTTTCTCAAATAAACCCCCTTTAAAAATATATATAAGTGTCTTTTAAAAATTTGTAATATCATTTTTTCTAGAATGACATTTTTGGGATTTTGACCTTCTGGAATTTCAACATTTGAGATTATGGTATCCAAGATTGTGACTTGAAATTATGGCTCCAACCTATAGAGGTCATAAGTAGTGAGGTGCCCTTTTCTCTTCCCTTTGAGGGTGATCTCAGAGGAGGTCTACCAAAGAATCCGGATTTCATCATTGCCCAGGAGTAATGAGGTCATTACAATGGATTTGAAGAACTCATGGTAAAAATGCTGCAGCAAGAGTTTATTGACATGGTTAAAACAAATAGAAACTTTCAGCAAAAAAACAAAAAACAAAACAATAATAATAAATTCTCAGTAAAGAAATGGAAGGTATCAAGGAAAAACAAATGGAGAGAAGAACAATTGAGAATAAAAAGTTCAGTAGATGGGTACAACAGCAGAATGGAGGGGAGGGAGGAAAAATTAGCAAACTATAAGACAAAAAATAGAAATTATTCAATCTGAACAAGAAAGGGGAAATCGACTGGAAAAAGTAAATTGAGCCTCAGAAACCTATGGGACTATAACAATGATCTAATACTCATAAATTAAACCACAATATGATATGATTGCACACTAATCAGAATAATTAAACTAAAAAATCATAATGTCACCAAATGCTGGAAAGAAAGCAGAAAAACTAAATCATTTATGTATTACTAGTAGGAATATAAAATAGTACAGCCATTTAAGAAAAATAGTTTAGCAGTTTCTTAAAAACTAAATATGTGCCTACCAAATCACATAGCAATTGCAGTGCTGGACATTTATCTCAGAGACATAAAGAATTGTGTTTAAAAATCTGTACATTAATGTTTATAGCAGCTTTTTTTTCTTAATAGCCTCAAACAGAAAGCAACCCAAGTATCCTTCAATGGATTAATTAAACACACTGTGGTACATCCATACTGTAGATTACTAGTCAGTAATAAAAAGGAAAAAAATTCTGATGTGTGTAACAACCTGGATGAGTCTCCAGCAAACTAAGCTAAGCAAAAAAGCTAATTGCAAAAATTTACATGTAGTGTGGTTCTGTTTATATAAAATTCTTAAAATGACAAAATTATGGAAATGAATAGATTACTGGTCACCAAGAATTAAGAAGGATGAAATGGGTATGGCTACAAAAAAGCAACAGGAGGGATCTTCTAGGTGATGGAAATGTTCTGTATCTTCACGGCATCAATGTCAACATCCTGGTTGTGATACCGTGCTATAGTTTTGCAAGATGTTATCATTGAAGGAAACTTGGTAATGAGTACACATAATCTCTCTCTGTATTATTTCTAACAGCTGCTTATGAGTATCCAATTACCTAAAAATTTTAAAAAAGATAATTCAGCATCATCATACGCTTTATATAAATGTATTCAAAAGTTTTCAAATGCCTGGAAGGTAAAATTTAGCGTTCTATACATTTCTTTTGAGAAAATCAAAATAAAATGAGTAAATAATTTATTATAAGTTGAATGTTTTCCTCTGGAAACTTATATATAAGAACTTATTGTCCTGACTGGGGCAATTAATGACTTAATAAGCCTTAAAATATTGCAGTTCTCTGAGTCCTGCCCAGTAATTCCAATGAGTTACCTATATTAAAATTGTTAACAATTGTATCACATATGTGAGAGAACTGAAATAATACATTCAAGGTTGACTAGTGGTTCTCATAGCATGGCCTGAAGACCCATGGAGGTCTCTGAGACCGGTTCTGGGATTCATGAAATAAAAACTGTTTTCATAAATATTATTTGCCTTTTTCATCATGCTATTTACACTGATGGTAGGTAAAACTGCCAACACTTTAGCAAGAATTAAGGCAATAGCACCAAAATGTACTAGCAGTCAGTATATTCACTGCCATGCCCTCACAATAATTAAAGTTCTGGTTACACTTAAGAATGTTCTTGATGAAGCACTAAAAGTTATTGATTTTTTTTCAATGCCTGAGTAGATGCTTTTAATATTCCATTTGATGAAATGTGATGCATTCTTAAAGCAGTTCTGATGCATACCAAAGTATGATTGTCTCTAAAAAATACACGTGATTCCTTGAGTTTTGAGTTGAATGAGCTGCTTTGTGAGTGTGTGTGTGTGTGTGTGTGTGTGTGTAACACCACTTTACTTGAAAGAACAATTGACACACAAACTATGGTTGTACACATGTGGGTACTTGGCAGACATTTTATTGAAAAGAAATGTGATAAGCCTGCCATTTCAAGAGAAACAATTGATAGTATTTGTTGACCATGAAAAGATTTGTGATTTTAAGGAAAAATTAGAAATTTTAAACATTTGAATCTGTCACTATGAGCTTGGCCTTCTTTGATGAGATTGGTGGCTGTATTATATGTGATTTTTAATATTATAGAATACAATGTGTCACCAGTAGGAAATATACATCACTCAATGAACAAATATTTTCCAAATGGCCAATTAGTAAAATAATAAAGTTTAGGCATCAGTAAAAGAAGCATTCGAAGTGCAAAAGAGACCAATGGATTTCATTGTCACTGAGTATGAAGGATTAATTTCACATTGCGTCTAATCTTTAAGAGAATATGGCCTATCTAGTTTTGGGGCAGTATCAAAGAAGAATAGACACAATTAGCTGAAAAGTCTATGAAAATAATCTCCCCCTTTCAAACTACATGTCTGTGTGAAGTTGAGTTTCCTTTATCTACTTTAAGCAAAATAAAATATTTCAACATTGAGTAACCAATATGAGAATCTTCAGTTAAGCCAGACATCAGGAAAACTGGAAGGAAAATAAAACAATGTCACTCTCCTCATCAACGTTTTTGAAACTCTAGTCACTTTTCATAAATAGATCATTTATTAAAACATATAAGTGTGTCATTATTTTAAACATATGTAAATTTTTTTAGTTTTAATTTTTATTATAGAACAAGCATAGACATAACCCACATTAAAAAAAGATCTTTAGAATTGTATACAATTTTTAGGAGTGAAAATGGGCCAAAAGTTTGAGAACCATTGATCTCGATTATTGCTACCTATTTCTAAAACTTTGGAACACAGACCTCTCTGTCTCTGTGGTAATGTTGCTTCTTTAAAACATGCCATTTTTTTAAATAATTAAACTACTGGTAAGGTATCTATATTTAACCTACTGCATGAGTGAACATACAAATTTCCAAAGATGTACAAAACTGAAAAGTGGGTAATTTTCTTTCCCCAGCTGTACTTTCAGGTTGTATAGGCTGAAGTTCACTTTTTCCCCTTTTAGCTTCTTTATATATGGAAACATTTAAACACACGTTAAAGAGAATAGTACACTGAACTTCCATGGACTTATCGAGCTACAATTGTTTTCAATATTTTGCCATTCTTGCTTTAATTCCCATTTCTCCATTGTTTTTTCTTTTTCTGATTTTTTTTAAATTCCAGAAATCATCTTTTCTTTCACAAATGCTTCATTGTTTCAACAGATAAATAATTTTAATATTACAATCATCTTTTTAATCCAGTAAAATAAAGAAAAATTCTTTAAATGTACCTGATGGCCAATCTATGTTCAAACAATCTATTGCTTTCAAAAATGTCTTCACATTTTGTTTGCCAATATGAGGATGTAAGCAAACCCACACATTATATATGTATTATATAAATCCTTTAATACATAACAGTTCTCCTCTCCTCTTTAAAATGCCAATTATATATTGAAGGAAATAGTGAATTTTCATATAAAATTTGCCTTATTCTGCATTTTGTGGATGGTGGCCTCCTGGTGTTGTTTACTGTATTCCTTTAACCCATTTATTTCCCATAAATTTGATAGATATAGAGACTTGATTAGATTCAGATTCAATTTTTTTGTTGTTATTGGGAGGGGAAGGAGAAGCTGGAGTAATTCACAGATAGAACTGTATATTTATTATCATATTACACTAGAAGGCATATTACTTATAAAGATTGCTCCATGGATTCTGATGTTATAAACCTATTAACATCATTTAACTTCTCAAGCAATCTTTCCTTAAATGGCTTTAGCTGCTACTGAAAACTATTACCTATATACAGAATTTCATTAGACTTTTAAAAATAGTGTTTTTTTCTGATTCTTTCATTACTTGTGTTCTTATTACCTGTGATTTTTCTATAAAATGAACACTCTTTCATCAACTATTTAGTTATAGTCTACACAGGAAAGGCAAGATAAATACCTGATTATTTTCTATTTATTTACCAATATTTAGAATATTGTCACCCTAGGAACCTCCAACAGTGACTAGTAAGTAATTTTTTAAAATATTATAGTATTTAAATATTTTACATATTTTAATCTAGTGCTCTTGTTATACTTCTAGATGATCAAGTTATCCCATGTTTGGTCATTGACAGCCTTTTCCCATCGGCTCCTATATATGTGGACACTTCTCTGATTTGCCTGTTTTATTTTACTATATGGTTTGGAACTTCTTTTACAATGTCTTTCATAATTCCCTTGCTTTCTGATATGTCAAGATATGCCAGGTTAGTTTTATGTATTTCCTTCCCCAGTCTTAAATCTGTCATTTCTCTATGGAGCTAATATGTTCTAGTGGGAAATTATGATAGTTTCAGTCTACAATCTTGACACCAGAGGTTCTTATTAGCCCGTATTTATCACTGTCATTTGAATTTTGTAATGAGTAGAGCTAGGAAACATAATTTTTTAAAAAAGTAAAGGTATATAGATAAAATTAAATTTAACATTACAGGCTTTTTACTTTACCTTTTTGATTTTATAATTTTATCTTTTTTCTTACACTGAAAAATTTGACTTCTAACATCAATATAAGTAATTTCTTATTTTATCTATGTGTCTATATATGCATATACAGATACTTCTAGACTTAAGACGGTTCTAGTCTCAATACACCCATCATAAGTTGAAGATATCATAAGATGAAAATACATTTAATACACCTAACATACCAAACATTATAGCTTAACCTAGCCTACTTTAAATGTGCTCAAAACACTTAAATTACTTAAAGTGGGGGAAAATCATCTAACACAAAGCCTATTTTACAACAAAGTTTTGAAAGTTTCGTGTAGTTTATTGAATACTCCACTGAAAGTGAAAAAATAATGATTGTATGGATACTTGAAGTATGGTTTCTACTGAACTCTTTATTGCTTTTGCACCATTGTGAAGTAAAAAAAAAAAAATCCTAAGTTTAACCATGATAAGTCGGAGAGCGTCTGTATTTTGAAGTCAGGTAGTGTGATGCCTATGGTATTGCTCTTTTTCTCAAGACTGCTTACTTCTGAATACAAGTTTTGGTAACAGCTCCATCTTCCTCAAGCATGGGTCAAACTCAACAATTATGCCACCTTCTCAGTCAAAACTCTCATTCCTGTGTCTTGTGTCAGTCATCCTTACCATTCTAAAGTATGAAGTTTTCTTTTTATAACCAAATATAGATCACAAACTCTTCTCTACATAGTAATTGTACCATTGATATCCATTGACTTAGAAATTGTACGGTGACAAGGAGATAATATGCATTCTACAGTATGTCTGAAGCAGTGTGTATTTGGTCACTTTCAATGAGATCTGTATAAATGAAGACATAGTAGTGCATTGGAATATAATACATTTATTTAGCCAATGAACAGCCTCTGCCCTGCCCTTGCATTTGCAGAACTTTTGCAATAATTGAGGTAATTACTGATCAGAATGATTAACAACCAAAGTTATACCTTTTTCAGGGGCAATTGCTTTAGTTTTCCATTTTCATTTCCCTGATATTATTCTCTCAGGGATTCACATAATAGGCATTTAAAAGATTTGTTGAATAAATGAAGCACCCCACATCTTTCTACCAATGGGTGGTAAAGGCTTTTTTCTATAAAATACTGTCTGCTAATGCGTAAACTGGCTGATGTGTTATCCTCTCCAAGCAGCAGAATACCCAAGCCCAATTAAAGGGAAGGAGTTTCATTTCGTTTAATTATAGAAAACCATTCACGAATGAAGCTTATTCTGTGGCTATATGACACTGGAGTAGGTTGACAGGCAAATATTGTGTCATCTTTTACCATAATTTGGATTGATAAGCACAGTACTTTTCTCTAGTAGCTCTCAGAAAGATAGATTACTGGTGCCACCTGGGTAGTTGCCATTAGACTGATGAATTTTTTTCCAGAGACATTCTGTTCCTGCAGAATTAGGATGAATAGTTTGCCCATCACAAGAACTCTGGGCAGGTCCTGGGAGTGGTGCAACAACAGACTCAATCGTAGGCAAAAATATCAGGTTCAGAGAAAATATAAAATTAAAATTCTGAAAAATAAAGTATTGCAGAGATTTTCAGGGCATATAGAGACAAGAACTTTTGTTCTTTGGTGCCATTATCAAGTAATTGGTGATTCAACAGACTGGGATTGCCAAAAACATGACGAACTAACTCTGACTGACCATCTCGGGGAAAGTGAAGCAGGGTGAGCAGTGGACCTTGTTCACTTGAACTTTTATTTTTATAAACTGATGTTATTTATGGTCTTGCTAGAAATGATTACCCTTAGGGAAGTAATGCAGCTCAGAAATCAAATCTAAACAAGGGGGCATTTTGCAAACTTCTTGTGTTTTCAGAAGTCAAAGGTCTTTAAAGGTAAGTTAACAAATTAGCTTCCCATGCACTTTCAATAATATATGGCAGTGAATCTTCAGGCAACCTCTGGTCTATCCATTTTTTTTTCTTATGTTTTAAAGCTTGTTTGTATTTGTAGGGAACTCAATCATTTTTATTATGAAGTAATGCTACCTGGGAGAGGGTAGAATAGTGTTTACTTTTATTTTTCTGGATTGAAATAAAGGATTTCTCAAATCTCAAAGTAGAGTATAGATAGATATGAATTTCTAAAATAAAATACTTTTTCTTTGGTGACCTTTTGCTTGGTGTGTATGTATTTTTTCCTAAGATATTTCTATTCTCAAAAATAAAATATTAGTGTAGTCCTCTTAGTAAAAACCTCATCACTGATGATTGGTTATTAAATCAGAAAATGTAGTTAACATGTAGAATTACAGATAAGCAAACACACTGATTTTAAATACTTACACATAAATACATGTAACACATATAACACACACAGGAAATTTTTACATTGCACAATTCTGATATGCACAAATTTTAGTTACCATAGTTTAGTTAAATAACACCAACCCTCCAATAAAAAAGGTTTGAATTTTAGTTACTACGGTATTCAACTGAAAGTGATTCATAAGGTACAAACTTTCCGGGAGATCTTCAATTCACAAATCACTAAATAAATAACAGATGTGCACCATGATCAATGACCTATCACATCACACCTCTCAAAGTCTGGCAGCGATTGGCCAATGCACATCTGTTATTCAATACTCACACAACAGCAGTGGTATAGATTTGTTGCCACCTTATCTCCCAGTAATAAATGCCCATGACTTAAAAACATAAATAACTAAAAGGAGGAATTGACAAAGATGAAAGTGCAGCCAAGAAATAAAAATTCATGACACTGGAAGTAAAATTCAATGTAAATATAAATGGAGTTACAGAAGAAATAATCTGATTGTAGGAATGTTAACACTTCTGCCATTCATGGGATATATATATATATATATCCAGAAGAACTTGGTGAAGATGAACTTATCAATATAAATGAGGTAAGTAGTTGTAAGGAAAAGAATGAAGATAACCTAGGTGCCAGAGAAAATTTAGTGCTTAAAACCTTGGGGATATTTCATGACATTGAAAGCATAAAGGATAAAATGTTGGTAGCTGATCGAAACTTAGGAATATAACAATCTATCTTATATATATATATATATATTTTTTTTTTCTGAGCTTTTTGAGAGAAAGTTGCATATATCACACCACCTTTCTTCTAAATATTTTGTGTGTATTTTCTAAGGACAAGGACATTCTTGCACATAATGACAGTGCAGCTATCAAATTCAACAAATTTAACGTACTATTTTATCTACATTCTATATTCCAATTTTGCATATTGACCAAATAATGTCCTGAAGGTTTTGTTTTTCTTGACCCAGGATCTATTCCAGAATCATGCATTACCTTCAACTGTTGGGTGTCTTTCCTTAGCTTTCTTTTATCTGGATGAGTTCCTCTGCCTTCCTCTGATGAGTACAGATCAATAATTTTGTAGAATGTTCTCCAGTTGGCCTTGTCAGAAGTGTCTTCATAATTTTATTTGGGTTATGCTGTCTGAGAGAATTCTACATAAATTATGCAGTGCTCTTTCTAGTGCTAGCCATCTAGTTGCTGATGATGTTGTTTTATCCATTATTCCTTATGTGGTGGCCACTTGCTCTCCTCTGTAAACTTCATATTTTTTTTTTGTAATTAATTAGTACTTTAATGGGGAGATTCTTTGAGACTGTGTAAATATATTCTTGTTCATCATGTTTTCATCCACAAGTTTTAGCATTCTTTTATCATTATCTTGCCAACGCCAAGAGGGGTTTTTTTGTTTGTTTGTTTAATAGCTTGTTTGGTTCTTTGGTATCTACTTGAAAGTAGAAAATTTATGTCTACACAAAAATCTGCACATGGATGTTTATAGCAGCTATATTCATAATTATCAGAGCTTGGAAGCAACCAAGATGTATTTCAGTAGGTGAATGAACAAACTGGGATACATCCAGACGTTGAAACATTGGTCAGTGCTAAAAATAAAAAGAGCTATCAGGCCATGATTTGAGATGGAGGAAACATAAATGCATAGGACTAAGTGAAAGAGACCAGCTTAAAAAGGCTACAAAATGAAAGATTTCAACTATATGGCATTCTAGAAAAGGCAAAACTATGGAGACAGTAAAAAAAAAAAAAAAAAAAAAAAATCAATGGTTGTCAGGAGAGGGATGAATAGGTGGAGCATAGAGGATTCTCAGCACAGTGGAACTGTTCTGTGTGGATACTGTAATAGTGAATTCATGATTCATGTCATTATACATTTCTCCAAATAGATTCTACAACCCCAAGAGTGAACCCTAGTGTAACCAATGGACTTTGGGTGATTATGGCGTGCCAATGTAGGTTCATCAGCTGTATCAAATGGACCAATCTGGTGGGGGATGTCGGCAATGGGGAGGCTATGCATGTATGGGAGCAAGAGATACATGGAATATCTTTGAATCTTCCACTTAATTCTGCTGTTAACCTAAAATTGCTCTAAAAAATGGTCTTTCAAAAAATAACTTTTCTGTATTATGATTTTGCAATGAATTCAGCTGATCTTTAACAGAAACACTTTTCTTTTTGGAAATAGTATATTACTAAAATAAGAAGTACCTCTAGCCTTACACAGGAAAGGTAAAAGCACCACTGATTCTTGACATTTATACAATTCCAAGTTGGGAGCAGAAGTGGAAGAGAAAAACATACTAGAAACTAGCTTTGAGCATTCATTGTGCTGGAGGTATTATTCAGAAAATTTAACAAAGGAAATGGAGAGTGTTTCTTAATCCCACATGTTGGTTTATTAGGGATAAATAAACATAGCTTCTATATTTGTAAAAATATTTTTTGAATGCTGCTTTGCAATAATTGCATCAGCTGTATTAAATAATATTTTCATGGCTGGGACTTCCTGAATAATGGAGCTTGGCAAACTCTCTCCCTAGCAAAACAACATTTTATCTGATAAAAAATAGGAAAACTACAATTTAAAGTCATTAGAGCTTGTGCTAAGGGCATATGGAAAATGAGGAAAAATATTCAAGAGAACCTACTAAATTCTGGTAAGGCTAGAGAAAATTTTTGGTATTTGAGACATGTTTCACCCCATTTTCACTATCCACCACTCCAGTTCTTACAAAAGCTCTACCAGAGGCATGTACAACCAGGAAGACAAAGGGTCTCTCTCCCCAAAGCTATCATTCTGGGATTAAGATTTCATACTGGGAAGGGCAAGTTGCTGGTTTTTCTCATCACCTCTCCCTAGCCTCACGTTGCAGAAGCTCTACACTTTTCCTGCCTGGACTACATTTGTAGAGCAAGGGGTATGCCCAAAGTGTGGAAGGCCAGAAATATCAGGCCTTTCCAATTGCTCCTGCTCCAGCTCACTTGTAGGTCAGAGGTTCCAGGCTAACAATAACAAACCAAGAAAAACAGGAGTTGCCCCTTTGGTCCCTGCTCCCACTCAATAAGTGGGAAAGTGAGTCCCTGGTCCCAGCTATGGTGCAGTGGAATAGGAGTTCAGTTCGATGTGGAAAGTAGGTCATAAGGACCAAGAGCTCTGTAGTTTTGCTGGAGAGGGCTGTTTTGAAACAGAAAGTGGAGACATGCCTGAGGGCTTTGTTGAAAATAACACAGATTTTAATGAAGAGTCATTAGGCAGGCGTTGGTGGCTTTATAAAACAATGAAAATAGCTGAGTAGCTAGAAGTTCAATAGAGAGAACCAGGGAAAGGGAGAGAGAAGAGGAGCATTCTTAGGATCACAGCCTTCTTAGATCTCTGGGGGTTGGGAAGGCTATGCCCATATGCTAAGCTGCACCCACTTGGGAACAATCACCAGGACATGGGGCAGATGTGAAACCATTCCCCAACCCTCAAACAAACCCATCAACACAGGGAAGTCTCATTGACACAGGGAGCTTAAACTTAATCTTTGAGCAAACATTGACTGATCCGTAAGCTGCTTTGACTCCAGGATAATTAATAGGAACCTAGCTTAAAAATAAAATTACACCTATCTCTGGCAGTATGAAAGACTATGTGCATGACCAAGGATGTTGCATCTCAGAAGCAATAAAATAAGGATCCTCTAAGCTATTACTTCCCGGCTGGACATGGGAAAATTCCTATAGACACCGTGAACTGTGATAACAGCTTACCATTCATCAAGAAAATGAAAAGAAAAATCATGAATTGTGAGAAAATATTTGCAAATCATATATCTGATAACAGACTTGTATTCATAATATATAAAGAACCCTTATAACTTAATAATAAAAAGAAAACCCTATTAACAAATGTCCAAACGGTTTGTATAGACATTTCTCCAAAGAAGATATACAAATGGCCAGTGAGCACATGAAAATACGCTCAATAACATTAGGCATTTGGAAAATGTAAACCCAAAACTATGAGATACAACTTAAAGCCCACTAGGATGACTATCATTAGAAAGTTAGACAATAACAAGAGTTGGCAAAAATGTTAAGACACTGGAAAATTGCTAGTTATAATTTGTTAATGCAGCTCCTTTGAGAAACAATTTGAATGTTTCTTAAAAGGTTAAACATAGTTATTATAGGAAGCAGCAATTCCACTCCTAGTTGTGTACACATTGAAAGAGAATTGCAAACATAGAACTGAACAAAAGCTTGTACATGAATGTTTATAGCAGTGTTATGTATAATAAAATAGAAATAACCCAAATGTCCATCCAATGGATCAATAAAACATAGTATATCCATACTAAGGAATATTGCTCATTAATACAAAAGAAATTGAGTAATTACAAATCCTAAAACACAGATAACCCTTGAAAATATTATACCAAGGTAAAGAATATAGTCACAAGAGACTATATTTTGTGATTTCATTTATGTAAAATGTCCAGAATAGTCACAGATAAAGAGACAGAAAGTAGATTAGTGGTTACCAATAGAAGAGGGCTAAGAGTGGCATAGTGGGGCATGGGAAAACAGAGAGTGAGTGATAGCTAATGGTTATGGGTTTGGTTAATCTTAGGGTAGATGAATATATTTTAAAACAAGACTGTGGCAATGGTTGCAAAATCTTGTAAATATGCTGAAAAACATTGCATTCTGTCTTTAAAATCAGTGAATTATATGACATGAGAATTGTATCTCAATGGAGCTGTTAAAATGTATATGGTAATATTAATTTCATCACTAGTCCGAAAATTATTCAGAAAAGATCTTTTACAATTATTTATAGCTTTTTTTTTTTAAGTTTTTAAGCTGATGGAATTGTTCTATTACTTATTTCTGGGGTTATATTGCTCTCTTGTCAAATGATATCATGCTCAATACTTTGAGTTTCCTTTGAGTTTTTTTAGATGATTTATTTAGATCTAATATATGGTTACTTTTTGTTCCATGGATACCCAACTTATAAAGTGTATCCTTGTTGTATGATATATATTTGGGTACATATTTATTAGATCAGTGAATCTCAAGATCAATATCCAATGCCCAGATCGTACTCTCATAAATTTTGATTACAGAGTTTTTGTTGGGCTTGTTCTCTAGTTTTAAAATTAAATGTTTTGGTATTTCGATGCAACATAGATTCTGAAAATTACTCTATTAGGTCAACTGTATTAACAGTGCTTGATATTAAAGGTATTGGAAATATAGCTTTTTTGTCTACTTGGTCTGCTAATCCCTGAGAAAACATTATCTTAATGTTTTTTCCTACTATCTTGTTTTCTGGGAGATTTTCCTTGTAGGATACTTTACAAAGTTCCTAGTCTGCTTAAGGCAGGCCCTTTCCCACAGTTGGGGGTCACCTTGTTCTGTGGGAGGTGGTTTCCTGGGTCAGATTTGTTTTTCCATCTTCAGATAGGAGGGTAAATTAAGAGTTTTCCAATGACTCAAGGATTTTTGTTTGATGCCTTATTTTATATTTATTTTTATTTGTGCCTGAACAGTTATCTGTGGTACTTTCAAAATATGCTTGTCTCTGCATCTCAGTCATCTTATTTTGAATATGAGAAATACAGTACTGTTTGTTCATATAACTTATTTTATTTGCCATGAGTGATGACCCATGGCAATCTTCAGCATGGGTGTAGATTTGATCCTTATCCTCCACACAACTCACCCACGTCTATGGCCTTATTTGACACTAGTTTTGTAGGAATAGTTTCCTCTATTTAATTCTGAAAACCTTGCATTAGGCCAACGACATTCAGAGGTGTTTTATCTTTCTCATCAACTTCCAATTTAGTTAAAATAAATTTTTTAAAATTATAATTTTTCTTTCTCATTTTACTTTGAGTAATAGTATAAAATTTGAATTTCTCCTAATTTCAGCATAGTTAAGATTTGGCTTATTATTTTGACTTTTTTCTTTCATTTGTCTGGACATTAAAAGTGGGGAGGACTTTAATGCATTTCTGTAGATTTTTTTTTTTTTTTTTTTTTTTGAGACGAAGTCTTGCTCTGTCGCCCGGGCTGGAGTGCAGTTGCCGGATCTCAGCTCACTGAAAGCTCCGTCTCCAGGGTGAGTTCACGCCATTCTCCTGCCTCAGCCTCCCGAGTAGCTGGGACTATAGGCGCCTGCCACCTCGCCCGGCTAGTTTTTTGTATTTTTTAGTAGAGACGGGGTTTCACCGTGTTGGCCAGGATGGTCTCAATCTCCTGACCTCGTGATCCGCCCGTCTCGGCCTCCCAAAGTGCTGGGATTACAGGCTTGAGCCACCGCGCCCGACTCTGTAGATATTTTTAATGAAATTATTGATGGTTCCAGTTAGGGGTTGGATTTAAAATATTATTAATGACATTTGTGTTATATTTGTTTAAATGTTTGCTTAACTGGGATGGGATTCAATAGGGAGAGTTTTGGACAAAAATGGGATAAACAATGGTAGTTTTCAACAAAACATTTTGTGTGTTCTCACATAATTAACATACCATACATGTTTCAGGCATTAGGAAACAATGTTAATAAGCATTACTTCCATCTGGAGCTTGCAGTATGGCGGGGAAGAAGGAGAGACAAGTGAAAGTGTTAGAATCTTTATTTAGCAACTGAGTAAGTGAGATTTTTTAGGAGACAAGACTGGAGGCAGATAAACTGGCTAGAGGTTTATTACAATAATCCGGGAATAATCTGACAGAAAGGGGCAGAGGCCAGATATACTGAAGAGGCAGAATTTGCATGACCCAGTGACCATCTGAATTTTTGGAAATTGGGAATGAAACAAGAAGAAGAATAAGGAATAATTCTCAGTGATCTGCCAGGCAATTGGATGAACAGAGAAGACTGGGGAAGAGCAGGCTTGCAGTCTTAGAGGGCATTGAAGACATCTAGAAAAAATTGTTAAATTAACTTGATTGAAGCTTTTTCGTGCAAGTCAGAGATCTGTGCCATAGTTTGAATGAATACAATTTTTAATTGAATTAAATTACCATTCTTGGCCTCCGAGACAAGAGGAAACAATAGAGCCTGCCTTCTGCCTTCAGCAGTTTCCTGTGCTCAATGATGAAAACCAAGGGGCAAAGAATTGCCCATAATTGTGGCGAGGAGACCCTGGACTCAGTGACCCTAACATAGCAAAAATTAGAATATTAATTTAAAAGTTCTTTTCAAAAATGCTGATTCGCAATGTAGAGCTAATAAAGATGGACTAAATTGTCCCCATGTGTTCTCTAAAACAGTCATCTATAACCCCAGAATTCTCCCTAATTATGTATAGTTGGAAGACAGTCATTGCTATTTTTATCTATTGATGCATTTCCAACCCCCTTCATTGTGATTCATTGTGTGCTTTCCTTGGAGCAAATATAATTTGAGATTGAATTGAAATAGCCCCATTGGGAATGCTCACATTAAATATGAGCTGTTTTTTGATCTAGCTATCTGTTATAACTTAAGTAGAGTAAAAGTTTTATGATCTTCACAGGCTTTAGGGAGGCAGGAGACTCAGCAGGACGATCACACAGGTAGACTAGTCTTGTGATTCGGAAAGGCTGGATAGAGCCTGCAGAAGGAGGTTCTTATATATGCTACATTGACCACAGACAAAATAGTCTATTTATTGTTGACTAAACCTACTGTACACATTCTCAGGTGTCTCTTCCTCTCTCTCTGTTTACCTAAGTCATATATAGAGCACCAACATAAACATAGTTTTTTCTTTGAAACATATCCTTTTTGTCCTTGCCAGAGTGATGTCACTCTACCCTCAGAAAACATTTATTATTTGCCTCTTTTATTTGGTCCTTGGCAATGGCTACCATCTATTGGTGTAACTTTTTTTTCAAATATGTTATATATGTTTCATTGTATTCCTTAATATGATTTGAATGCATCACCAAGAGCCTTAGGATCTCAGTTGACTGCCTTACCCGTAATAGTTGCTTATGACAATGTTTTCATGGTTGCTTGTCACAACGTAGATGAAATTTCATATTACCACAAATGATTTTAATTTGCTCTATTACAAATGGGCTCTGGAATAAATTCATGAAATCCTGGGCAATTAAAATATACCATGTATAGTGATACTTATATGTCTATATTTTCTATTAGGTAGTGAACTTATTAAGGGTAAAAAGACTGATTCTCATACACCTCTGATTTCCTGTTACTAAGAAGGCATTTAGTAACTTGACTGGTATTTGCTGTTAACACAGCTCACAATCTGGTGGAGGAATAGACCACAATAACAAAACAATCGGAGCTACTATTATTGGAAAGAAGCAAAATGCCAATTATAAATTATTTGTACATGTGATGTAGTAAATTTAGAAAGCACTGAGAGAGAAAGTAAAAGAGGAAATAAGAGTTGAAAGGTAAGACAGGGAAGTCTCTGTGTAGAGATGGCATTTATTTTCTAAGCTTTTGAAGGAGGAGTATATCCATGCAAACGGTAAGGGGAATGGTCTACTAGAAATTGAAATAAGAGCACACTGATGTCAGGAGTGACGTGTAGAGTTGTTATTAGAAAACTGTCCTCTCATCAACACAAGAAGTCAGTGCTTAAAACTTACAAAAAGACCTCATAGTGTAAGTAAATTATTTATAAATGTGGTGACTGGCAAGAGTATTTAGGAGTATTGACTTTTGAAGGAACAAGATTGCACACGGGAATAGTTTGCTGAGGTGCTTGCCATTTTTGTCTCTCAGCCTTTAGTAATATTTAATTAAATTTGTATATATTACTTGTAGAATTTTTTAAAAAATGACAAAGTCATGAATCTCCTATGGATATAAAATAGATATATATGTCAAAGATTTTATTTAACTCTTTAATTAATGAGGGAACCAGTATGAGGTAATAATTGGATAATTCAAAAAATCACATATTGTAAGCGATAGGAATGTTGATACGAATTTCCAAAGGAATGCAAAGCTAGTTTGTCCACAGGGCAATAATCAGTTGCATTCTATCAGATGCAACTTGTGTGTGTGTGTGTTTGCATATATATCTATATATATATTTGCCTTATCAGTTTTCAACAACTTACAGAATAGTGAAATAGAGCAAAGACAACGAAACTTTGAGATAACTTGGAAGAGTTCATTAGAACACTTAGGAATCTTTTGTGGCTGTTTCAAAAGTCTTTCAAACTTAGAATAAAATAAAAAGAAAATCAAAGAAAAGGAGGAAAAGTGATACATTTTCCCAATGTCAACACATCTTTAAAAACTTAGGAATACACAACAATAATTATTAACAATAAGTATTCCTGGGGCACAGCTGCTCTGCACACACTGTATGTGGCACACATCTAATGCACTGCAAGTCACTGAAAGGAGCTGAGGCAAGGACTCAGGCCCTTCTGTCTGGTCTTGCTCACACAGAAGCCTGTCTGAATCCCTGCATCCCAGGTGCTCCCATTTGGAGTCCTTTGTATGGGGTCCTTTGAAATGGAAAATGGAATGGTGAGGGAACCAACACTTTCTCTGATTTGACCTCCTGCCTGTACTATGGCAGTAAGTAGATAAACACTTTGTGGTTACTTTCATTTCCGTGTATTGTCTTAATTGACTGCTCCAACACTTTACAGTTCTGTTCTCAGCTTAACTCAGTGGTTGACATAGTCCTGTATTTTACTCTGTATAAGAGTAAATTTAAAAAGACATAAGATGTAAATGAAGACAATGTGGGACATTTAACTCAGAATAAAGATTAAAATTTTTTAAAAAATTTTCTGGAAAACTACGTCTTCCTGTCCTCATTTGTTTTCCCTTGTTTCTGGTAATATCTTTGATTAGTTACCAATGCTCCAGTTTTAAAACTTATTTTTCTGTTCCTTTGTTTCAAGATGCAATTTTGATTCAATTAATATATATTTACAGAGCAACATTAAAACAGCTATACAACCGGCTGGGCATGGTGGCTCACGCCTGTAATCCCAGCACTTTGGGAGGCTGAGGCAGGTGGATCACCTGAGGTCAGGAGTTCAAGACCAGCCTGGCCAACATGGTGAAACTCCGTCTCTACTAAAAATACAAAAATTAGCCGGGCGTGGTGATGCACGCCTGTAATCCCAGCTACTCAGGAGGCTGAGACAGGAGAATCTCTTGAACCCAGGAGGCGGAAGTTGCAGTGCGCTGAGCTCTCGCCACTGCACTCCAGCCTGGACAACAAGAGCAAAACTCCATCTCAAAACAAAAACAAAAAACAGCTATACAAGCAAGATATAAACATTTGTTTCAGCCTATTTTAACTCAACTTAAAATTCTTTTAGATATTTCAAACATTTTGTAGACCTCTCTGCTCCTCCCTCGGCTCCCCTTGCCCTGCCGAAACACATCACCACCTATATTGCTACTAAGTGTCCCTCTGAAGCCCTTCCCTAACTTACCTGATTAGAGAAATGTGTACTAGGGAGAGAGATACTTCGATTACACAAGCATTTGTATGTAAAATCTTAGAACTCTGCAGATGAGCTAAGTTCCTCTTATTAGCATGTAAGCATTTAAAGAATGGTGTAACAATGTAATGTAAAAAGCTAACATGGGAGGGGGCCTTCTTATATACAGCCTAGCTCACCCTGACAGAATTCCTCTCTGTTATTTTCAATTGTCTCTGTGCATAGCTGAAATCATTCTGGACTCCCCATGCTTGGAAGAATTGAGAAGGTCTTGGCTTGATAAAAACTGTGAAAGGTCCAAAACATGTACAATTAACAAGCTAGAAACGTCATTGAGTTTTAATCACTGTAAGAATATGTTATGTCTTGGAAAACACCATAGCACAATAAATCTTCCTGAAAGCTCTTGCTTAGCTTTATTTGCATTAGAGTAGGTCAGGCTATGCTTTAAAGCCTAGGGGTTTAACACAATAAAAGTGATAAAGCTCATACGTAAATTTAAGAAGTGCTGTTTTAACAGGAAATTGTAATAAGAAAAGACAGAAAGGAGCTATATATATAAATTCTGTACTCTAGTTGTAAATTTGTTATTCACAGAGGTGGGGCAAGAGGTAAATTTGTTATTCACAGAGGCCAGACAAGAAGTACAGTTTAACAATTCTAAACTTGCTTTACATGTATACTAGGGATATAGAAAAAGTGAATGAATGGTGGACACTTGGTGCTAGATTTCTCACATTGGAGAAAGAAATTGCAGACAAGCAAGGAAGGAAGGATAGAATGAATTCTGTGCTACTAAATGAGAGTTGGAGATATTAGTATGAATTCATATTTAGCTTAATACATATATGCTTGTGAATTGTTACAGACCTAATTATGGAAATGTGTATAAAAGAGTTCATACACACACATGTATTTGTTAGCTCTCTGCTCAGAGGGCCTGGAAACAGTGACATCAAAGTAGCAACAAGTATACCTGGTCCACAAATCTTAATTTCTAAATGACATTTCCCAATAAAAAGAACCAGGATCCTTATAGAACTGAAAGATTCCAGGGCTGGAGGAGAGAAAAACATCAGATGAGCCTAGAGCTATCTGGTAATGCCAAAGAGCAAGGATATGCTAAAAATACAAAGGGGCTATGCCAAAGGAACATAGATGCCCACCTGAAAAAACTCCCAATGGACAAAGCTGGATACATTTGAGCAACATGATAAACAATATGGTATTAGATTACAACCCAAAGTACAAAACAAATGTACATTATTAGTCCATGCTGATGTAAATATTAGTTACATGCAAAAGTAATTGCAGTTTTTGACATTACTTTTAATGGCAAAAAAAGAGTTCATATGCAATTTATTTTTAAATACTTAGAGGCTATATATATATAACAAGTAAATTGCATAAATAAGTAAATGAAGAAGAAAGATAAATAGTTCTCATAGAAGAACTCCAAATAATGTAAGCTACATATTCCCTTCACCAGGAAGTGGAATATATGTATACCCCTTCCTCTACCACACTGAGTGTAGGGAAGACTTAATTGTTTTGTCCCAAAGTATAGAGTACAAGGAAGGGAAAAAATAGTAACTTTTCAGTAGAGAAAACTGGCACACAACATCTTAACCATGTGATCAAAGTTAACATCATCAGTAATAAGTTGTGTTGATAACATGTATCCTGTGATACGATACATGACAACTACTCTATCACTTACCTAGTACTGAGAAGCTAAAACAGTTATTCCTTTTAAAAGTTATTAGTACCTGCTGATTTTTCCATTGTATTTTATTTTTGGGGTAAAATTTCATCAAACTGTAAGGCTCTCAACTTCACTGATATTTAAAATATCTATTCCTATATCTTCTTTTTCTGTCTGCATGCTGTATTTTTATTTTTTAATTAAAAATATGATTACTGGGGGGGCGCCCAAGATGGCTGAAGAGGAACAGCTTCAGCCTCCAGCTCCCAGCATGAACGACACAGAAGATGGGTGATTTCTGCATTTTCAACTGAGGTATTGGGTTCATCTCACTGTGGCGTGTCGGATGGACAGTACTGGTCAGCAGGTGCAGCCCGACCAGCGAGAGCTGAAGCAGGGTGAGGCATTGCCTCACCTGGGAAGTACAAGGGGGAAGGGAATTCCTTTCCCTAGCCAAGGGAAACTCAGACACACAACACCTGGAAAATCTGGTAACTTCCACCCTAATACTGCACTTTACCAAGGGTCTTAGCAAACAGCACACCAGGAGATTATATCCCACACCTGGCCTGGAGGGTCCCATGCCCACAGAGCCTCCCTCATTGCTAGCACAGCAGTCTGAGATCTAACTGCAAGGTGGCAGTGAGACTGGGGAAGGGGTGCCCACCATTGCTGAGGCTTAAGTAGGTAAACAAAGCCGCTGGGAAGCTCGAATTGGGTGGAGCCCACCACAGCTCAAGGAGATCTGCCTGCCTCTGTAGACTCCACCTCTGGGGTCAGGGCACAGCTAAACAAAAAGCAGCAGAAACCTCTGCAGATGTAAATGTCCCTGTCTGACAGTTTTGAAGAGAACAGTGGTTCTCCCAGCACAGAGGTTGAGATCTGAGCATGGACAGACTGCCTGCTCAAGTTGGTCCCTGACCCCTGAGTAGCCTAACTGGGAGATATCCCCCACTAGGTGCAGACTGACACCTCACACCTCACACAGCTGGGTACACCTCTGACACAAAGCTTCCAGAGCAAGAATCAGACAGCAACACTCACTGTTCAGCAATATTCTATCTTCTGCAGCCTCCACTGCTGATACCCAGGCAAATAGGGTCTGGAGTGGACCTCAAGCAAACTCCAACAGATCTGCAGTTGAGGGTCCTGACTGTTAGAAGGAAAACTAACAAATAGAAAGGACACCCACACCAAAACCCCATCAGTACATCACCATCATCAAAGACCAAAGGCAGATAAAAACCACAAAGATGGGAAAAAGCCATGCAGAAAGTTGGAAATTCAAAAAATCAGAGTGCATCTCCCCCTCCAAAGGAACACAGCTCATCGCCAGCAATGGAACAAAGCTGGATGGAGAATGACTTTGATGAGTTGAGAGAAGAAGGCTTCAGCTGATCAAACTTCTCGGAGGTAAAGGAGGAACTACGTACCCAGCGCAAAGAAACTAAAAATCTCGAAAAAAGAATGGAAGAATGGATAACTAGAATAATCAACACAGAGAAGGCCATAAACGAACTGATAGAGATGAAAACCATGACACAAGAACTACGTGAAAAATGCACAAGCTTCAGTAACCGACTCGATCAACTGCAAGAAAGAGTATCAGTGATTGAAGATCAAATGAATGAAATGAAGTGAGAGGAGAAGTGTAGAGAAGTAAGAGTAAAAAGAAATGAACAAAGCCTCCAAGAAATATGGGATTATGTGAAAAGACCAAATCTACATCTAATTGGTGTGCCTGAAACTGATGAGGAAAATAGAACCAAGTTGGAAAACATTCTGCAGGATATCACCCAGGAGAACTTCCCCAACTTAGTAAGGTAGGCCAACATTCAAATTCAAGAAATACGGAGAATGCCACAAAGATACTCCTCAAGAAGAGCAACCCCAAGACACATAATAGTCAGATTCACCAATGTCTCGAAATGAAGGAAAAATGTTAAGGGCAGCCAGAGAGAAAGATCGGGTTACACACAAAGGGAAGCCCATCAGACTAACAGCAGATCTCTTGGCAGAAACTGTACAAGCCAGAAGAGAGTGGGGGCCAATATTCAACACTCTCAAAGAAAAGAATTTTCAACCCAGAATTTCATATCTAGTCAAACTAAGTTTCACAATTGAAGGAGAAATAAAATCCTTTACAGACAAGTAAATGCTTAGAGATTTTGTCACCACCAGTCCTGCCCTACTAGATATCCTGAAGGAAGCACTAAACATGAAAAGGAACAACCAGTACCAGCCATTGCAACAACACGCCAAAATGTGAAGACCATTGATGCTAGGAAGAAACGACATCAACTAACGAGCAAAATAACCAGCTAATATCACAATGACAGGATCAAGTTCACACATAACAATATTAATCTTAAATGTAAATGGACTAAATGGTCCAATTAAAAGACACAGATTGGCAAATTGGGTAAAGAGTGAAGACCCATCAGTTTGCTGTATTCAGGAGACACATCTCACATGCAGAGACACACATAGGCTCAAAATAAAGGGATGGAGGAAGATCTACAAAGCTAATGGAAAATTAAAAAAAGCAGGGGTTGCAATCCTAGTCTTTGATAAAACAGACTTTAAACAAGCAAAGATCAAAAGAGAAAAAGAAGGCCATTACATAATGGTAAAGGGATCAATTCATCAGGAAGAGCTAACTATCCTAAATACATATGCACCCAATACAGGAGCACCCAGATTCACAAAGCAAGTCCTTAGAGACAAAGAGACTTAGACTCCCATACAATAATAATGGAAGACTTTAACACCCCACTGTCAACCTTAGACAGATCAACGAGACAGAAAGTTAACAAAGATATCCAGGAATTGAACTCAATTCTGCACCAAGCAGACCTAATAGACATTGACAGAATTCTCCATCCCAAATCAACAGAATATACATTCTTCTCAGCACCACATTACACTTACTCCAAAATTGACCACATAGTTGGAAGTAAAGCACTCCTCAGCAAATGTAAAAGAATAGAAATTATAACAAACTGTCTCTCAGACCACAGTGCAATCAAACTAAAACTCAGGATTAAGAAACTGACTCAAAACCGCTCAACTACATGGAAACTGAACAACCTGCTCCTAAATGACCACTGGGTACATAACAAAATGAAGGCAGAAATAAAGATGTTCTTTGAAACCAATGAGAACAAAGATACAACATACCAGAATCTCTGGGACACATTTAAAGCCGTGTGTAGAGTGAAATTTATAGCACTAAATGCCCACAAGAGAAAGCTGGAAAGATCTAAAATTGACACCCTAACATCACAATTAAAAGAACTAGAGAAGCAAGAGCAAACACATTCAAAAGCTAGCAGAAGGCAAGAAATAACTAAGATCAGAGCAGAACTGAAGGAGAGAGAGACACAAAAAACCCTCCAAAAAATCAATTAATCCAGGAGCTGGTTTTTTGAAATGATCAACAAAATTGATAGACCACTAGCAAGACTAATAAAGAAGAAAAGAGAGAAGAATCAAATAGATGCAATAAAAAATGATAAAGAGGATATCATCACTGATCCCACAGAAATACAAACTACCATCAGAGAATACTACAAACACCTCTACGCAAATCAACTAGAAAACATAGAAGAAATGAATTTCCTGGACACTTACACTCTCCCAAGACTAAACCAGGAAGAAGTTGAATTCCTGAATAGACAAATAGCAAGCTCTGAAATTGAGGCAATAATTAAAGCCTACCAACCAAAAAAAGTCCAGGACCAGATGGATTCACAGCTGAATTCTACCAGAGGTACAAGGAGGAGTTGGTAACATTCCTTCTGAAACTATTCCAATCAATAGAAAAAGAGGGAATCCTCCCTAACTCATTTTATGAGGCCAACATCATCCTGATAGCAAAGCCTGGCAGAGACACAACACAAAAAGAGAATGTTAGACCAATATCCCTGATGAACATCGATGCAAAAATCCTGAATAAAGTACTGGCAAACCAAATCCAGCAGCACATCAAAAAGCTTATCCACCATGATCAAGTGGGCTTAATCCCTGGGATGCAAGGCTGGTTCAACATACACAAATCAATAAACATAATCCAGCATAAAAACAGAACCAAAGACAAAAACCACATGATTATCTCAATAGATGCAGAAAAGTCCTTTGACAAAATTCAACAGCCTTTCATGCTAAAAACTCTCAATAAATTTGGTATTGATGGAACATATCTCAAAATAATAAGAGTTATTCATGACAAACCCACAGCCAATATCATACTGAATGGGCAAAAACTGGAAGCATTCCCTTTGAAAACTGGCACAGAACAGGGATGCCCTCTCTCACCACTCCCATTCAACATAGTGTTGGAAGTTCTGGCTAGGGCAATCAGGCAAGAGAAACAAATCAAGGATATTCAGTTAGGAAAAGAAGAAGTCAAATTGTCCCTGTTTGCAGATGACATGATTATATATTTAGAAAACCCCATCGTCTCAGCCCAAAATCTCCTTAAGCTGATAAGCAACTTCAGCAAAGTCTCAAATCAATGTGCAAAAATCACAAGCATTCTTATACACCAGTAACAGACAAGCAGAGAGCCAAATCAGGAATGAACTTCCATTCACAATTGCTTCAAAGAGAATAAAATACCTAGGAATCCAACTTACAAGGGATATAAAGGACCTCTTCAAGGAGAACTACAAACCACTGCTCAGTGAAATAAAAGAGGACACAAACAAAATGTAAGAACATACCATGCTCATGGATAGGAAGAATCAATATCGTGAAAATGGCCACACTGCCCAAGGTAATTTATAGAATCAATGCCATCCCAATTAAGCTACCAATGACTTTCTTCACAGAATTGGAAAAAACTGCTTTAAAGTTCATATGGAACCAAAAAAAGAGCCTGCATTGCCAAGACAATCCTAGGCAAAAAAAAACAAAGCTGGAGGCATCACGCTACCTGATTTCAAACTATACTACAAGGCTACAGTAACCAAAACAGCATGGTACTGGTAACAAAACAGAGATATAGACCAATGGAACAGGACAGAGCCCTCAGAAATAATACCACACATCTGCAGCCATCTGATCTTTGACAAACCTGAGAAAAAAAAGAAATGGGGAAAGAATTCCCTATTTAATAAATGGTGCTGGGAAAATTGGCTAGCCATAAGTAGAAAGCTGAAACTGGATCCTTTCCTTACTCCTTGTATGAAAATTAATTCAAGATGGATTAGAGACTTAAATGTTAGACCTAATACCATAAAAAGCCTAGAAGAAAATCTGGGTAGTACCATTCAGGACATAGGCATGGGCAAGGACTTCATGTTTAAAACACCAAAAGCAATGGCAACAAAAGCCAAAATTAACAAATGGGATCTAATTAAACTAAAGAGCTTCTGCACAGCAAAAGAAACTACCATCAGAGTGAACAGGCAACCTACCGAATGGGAGAAAATATTTGCGATCTACGCATCTGACAAAGCGCTAATATCCAGAACCTACAAAGAACTCAAACAAATTTACAAGAAAAAAACAAACAACCCCATCAAAAAGTGGGTGAAGGATATGAACAGACACTTCTCAAAAGAAGACATTCATACGGCCAACAGACACATGAAAAAATGCTCATCATCACTGGCCATCAGAGAAATGCAATCAAAACCACAATGAGATACCACCTCACACCAGTTAGAATGGCAATCATTCAAAAGTCAGGAAACAACAGGTGCTGGAGAGGATGTGGAGAAATAGGAACACTTTTACACTGTTGGAGGGACTGTAAACTAGTTCAACCATTGTGGAAGACAGTGTGGCGATTCCTCAAGGATCTAGAACTAGAAATACCATTTGACCCATCCATCCCGTTACTGGGTATATCCCAAAGCATTATAAATCATGCTGCTATAAAGACACATGCACGCGTATGTTTATTGAAGCACTACTCACAATAGCAAAGACTTGGAATCAACCCAAATGTCCATCAGTGACAGACTGGATTAAGAAAATGTGGCACATATACACTATGGAATACTATGCAGCCATAAAAAAGATGAGTTCGTGTCCTTTGTAGGGACATGGATGCAGCTGGAAACCATCATTCTCAGCAAACTATGGCAAGAACAGAAAACCAAACACCGCATGTTCTCATTCATAGGTGGGAATTGAACAATGATATCACTTGGACACTGGAAGGGGAACATCACACACTGGGGCCTATTGTGGGAGTGAGGAGCAGGGAAGGATAGCATTAGGAAAGATATCTAATGTAACAGATGAGTTAATGGGTGCAGCACACCAACCTGGCACATGTACACATATGTAACAAACCTGCACGCTGTGCACCTGTACCCTAGAACTTAAAGTGTAATAAAAATATATATATTATTGCTATATTTTTGCAACTATTCTATGCTTCGTATTTGATATTTTCTGTCTTGCTTTCCTAGGATTTTATTTTTTTAATGTCTTTTAAACACCATTTTAGTTATTTCTCACGACTTTTGAAACATAATTGTTTAATTATTCAATTCCTTGTATTTCATAATTTTTAAGTGAACAATGGTAGTAAAATTGTGTGGTTTTATTGATTTTTTTTCTAAATTACCAATATACATGTTTTTTTGCTATTGTTTTGTTATTGATTTCTACATTTATTAAGAACATATTCATTATTTTCTTTGACATTCATGAAATTTGCTTTGAAGCCTGTTACATAGTTAATTATTTTGATAGTCTATTTGTACTTGAAACAACAGACAGATTCCTTAAAAGAAAGTGTGTAGTTCCCTGTGTAGAAATGTAATAAAGTTCATTAAATGTGTTCTTCAAATACTACATGATTTGTTTGGTTTTCAAGCTAGATAAATTTTTGAATAAATTATCTTAAAAACTGTAAATATAATTATTTCCATATATATTTCCCACAATACTGTCAGTTATTATTTTTAAATATGTAGAGGCTATACCTATAACAACATTTTAATTATTAAACATATAGTGCTTCCTATGTCCCCAAAGCTTTTCTAATACTTACAGTTAATTCATCTAAGTCTTACAACAACTCTGTATTAAAGATTAATTTTGGGCTTAATAGTCCATTTTTCTTGTATCATTATTGATTATTTTCATAATCTACCAACCTAGAACAGGCTTTTTTATCATTGAAGTTTTACATTTCTAGGCTACTAAAAAGAGCAAATAAACATCTGGAATTATGATAAAAATCAAGAGAAATAAAAATGTTATTATAGGTGCAGGTTGCCATATGCACTCTACATTTCAGCACCACAAGACAGCAACTTACTAGTTCTTTTAATGCCCTCTGATAATTCTACGTATTGGCAGACAGATGGTTCACTTCCATTAAAACTAAAATTAAAAATTAAAACAATTTCTAATGTATTTCAGAATTCTTACGTAAACTTACTATCTTAGAGCACATTGCACAGTGAGTATTCTACTTATTTGTGCTTCTCTAAAACAAAGGACTCACTGTTTAAAAGCTTGATACACTGTCATCACAGGTAAATGCCGTTTTTTGGTTACACTTCAGAGCAACCATTTTGTCAACTACATTATTTCAGAAACTTTGACTAAAATTGCCAGAATAAACAAAAATTATTAAACGTTATTAGGAGAGATCACTGTCTTCCAATTATTATTGGTTTTGCAAAAATCAGCCTATCAAAATAGGATTTAATTTTCTGAAAATTTTCAAAATTAATCAATATACTACCACATGTTTTTATTATAATTCCATGAGGTAAATTAAGTTCTAGGAAGTAATATTTAATGATATAATTCCTTGTTCTTTATGAAACAATATATTCATTGAAAATCACTTTTTAGCAAACAAAATAATTTTCTTAGAAAATTCAAACTATAGTCTATCAGTAGAGATATGGGAAATTTTCTAATTCATGAAGCATGAAAATATTTGCTGTCAATATTATTTTAAAATTAATCCATAGTAATCAATATTATTATGTTTATGATACTATACATATAGAAGATTAACTAGAGAGTTGGAGACAAAAATGGGTTAAAATCCAGTTCTGTTGTGACCTAATCTCCTTTACTGTGGCAAATGACTTTATAAATGAAACATTAATTTTCTTCTGCATAAGTGGAGATAATTTAGTCCTAATCTGGTGTACTTGACAGTTTGTAGAATTAAAACTTACTATTATAGATGTATAATAATGAAATATTAATGAGTATGTGTGTGTAAAGATAAGGTAAATAATTAAGAAGACAATTTTTGATTTAATTATTATGAGCATATTCTTCAAACTGTAAACATTACAAATATTACTTGTAATGATTTTTCTCCCCAGATAGTATTATTCAAAGGTCTATGATATGTGTTGATGGGGATGTTCACAGGACTAATTCAATAATAATTTGTGTTGTATACTCCTCGCTATGACTTTTCAGTGTATGTTTAAAAGTCGGTGTCTTAAGTTCCAAAATGTAGAAAATATTTTAGTCCTGATACACAATGCTCTTTATGGAATCTTGGTTTTCAAAATGAAGAAGGAATGAAGGGAAAGGAAAGAATACAGAAAGAACAACAAGTAATTTCTCTCTCAATTACTTAACCTTGTCATACCCTGTTAACATATTTATGTATCAAAAAATGTTTTTACACTTTTTGTTACATTTTTATTTGCATTCCAAATGACTAAATTTATTAGGAAATTCAAGGAAAGCAAAGCTTTCACAATTTCTACCAATCTATTCAAGCAGGTAGGTCAACAAGAAGCAAAACCAATCCAAGCAGGTAGGTCAACACCCAGGTCTTAAAGCAGAAGAATCAACACAGGGGCCCTTTTAGACAGTAAACATTGAATTGTCCATTTGGGTCATTGTCAGTTTTTTATCAACATAACCACAACCCAATATTACTGCTTTTCTGCAGCATCTGAGTAAATAAGTCATATATAGTTTAATGTGGATTCTGTGACTAATCTCTAGAAAGACAGGGAAATGCAAAAATGTTGACATATAAAGGGCAATTATAACAATATGTCTTTAGTACAGCTGGTTCTTCTTATTCACAGTAGTTACATTCTATTAAGTCACTGAGAACACTGAGTTAGTGAATACTGAATCATTGCTCCAAGAGGGTAAGTTCCTTTATGTCTCTGGTCACATTTTGTCAACGAATATATAACCTCGTTTTATGTATGTTTCTCTTTAAAGATATTTGATTTAATATATACATTGGATTCATTAACATTGAACTCACAGCAAATAGCACTGTGGCTCATGCCTGAACAAAGCTTATCTAGCACACATTAGACTGTAAGGTACATCATAGCCTTCTTGCACTGAAGAATGTTAGGCAGCACTTCAGCACTACACTGACAGGAACATTTTAAACCATGAAATTACCAAAAAAAAAAAAAAAAGAAAAGTGAAAAAAAATGGCATTACATAGATTACGAAAAGGACATGTTTACAGTATGAGCTGAAACAGAGAAGACAGAGCATCACTTTGTGTGACCTCAGCTAGGAACACACCCTTTTTGGCAACTCAAATTGTTGATCATTTTACATAGGTCTGCAAATGACTCTGAAATCGTTGTAAGTATTGATTTGGGGGTTAAAACAAATTTTAGCTAGTAGGTTAATTCACAATTCACTGATACAGAATCCACAAATGATGAGGATTTACTGTATCTGGAAGAATAACTGGGATGCTGAGAGATTTTCTGAATGAATCAGAGGCTCAACTATAGGAAATACCTATATGGTGTAATCTGATGAAGTTCCCCCGATTCCTGATGTAAAGAAACGTGGATCTATACTAGTTGATAGCCTTATCTTTGATATTTTAGGCTACTTACTACTTCCTAGTATATAAAAGCAACCTTAAGCAGCTCTTCTGAGATCAGACTGAGGTGGGGAGAAGCAGACAGATGAGCTCATGTAGTGTATTTATCACTGAAAGAGATTGATTTTGATGGGTGATACACGGTGGAGGTGGAATGGTGGATGAGAACAAAGTTTATTCAAAACGGACAGTTACCTAACAGCACAGTATGGATTGTCATAGGAGCAATTATGATCGATAGGCTTTTTTATCTTCTTTCTTTTCTTCCTTCCTCTTTTCCTTCCCTCTTTTCTCAGATGCTTTTTGTTTTCTGAGTATTCTTTTTGTTCACTACAAGGTGGCAATAGATATCTGTAGCAAGCTTGGATCTGTGGCATCCGAGATACTTGCTTACTGGTTGTTATTCATCTGTTCTACATAATGACACCTCCACTGCTGGACCAAAAAAAAAAAATCATAGTATGGTAAGTTCTGCTCTGAGATGATGCATATGTTACTAAAAATCACATGATGCAAACTACCACAAGAAAAGCCATAGGGCTTATGAGAAAAGTGGGCTAGTAGCACAATACTGAAAACTTTTGTTAGTGACACATCAGACAAAAAGATAAGAAACTAACTAAAGTAGTAGCACAGTTTTACACATATTAAATGGTTAAGAAATACATAAATAGTGCAATAAATGTGGCACTTTTTCTTGAAAAACGACTGAAGTTCCCTTGTGGAAGTGGGCATCAAAAAAGTTGCAGCTTTTGAGTTACGTGAAGTGATGGAAGGAACGTTGACTGAAATTATGTGCAATGCTGTACCACCAGATAGGAATGAGTGCAGCTCACAATTTAAAACACAGGCAGTGTGCTGAGGTAGCTGGTAGATGTTTGAGGTGATCGCATATTGTATATTCTGCATAGTTCGGTTGAGCTGGGTGCAGCTTTCTGCATTCACGTGTTATTTCTCATGGATAAAGTCTGGCATAAGTGTATGAAAAATCTGGCTTGTCATCTAATTGTTTCTTAATATATCAATCACATTGGAACAACTTCAGATTTTAAACACAAGTATGATAACATAACTGACTGTTCAATGTTATTGGACTGCAGTACGATTGAATTTTGGTTTCGGATGCACTGCTAGATTTCCTTAGAAATACTCACTGGCAAAACTGTGGCATTTACGTTTGAATCTTGTTTGAGGCCCATCCTTCTATGTCCTGAATTGATGCTTCAGAATCTTCTGACACTAATATGTGTGTTTACTCAGTACTCTGTCTCTTCGTTTCTATTCACTGGGGCTTGTCATATTCTCAAACACTGAAGAAAGGACATATGATTTCCAGTAGGGTACAAATCAGGTGGTCCCCATAGGAATATCTGACACTGCCCTACATTTATCTAAGCAATTCACCTAACCTGTGTAATTATTAATACACTGCCTCCACTGCAGAAGGTTTTTTCCTAATACACAACCAGTGGGCTGTGTGGGCCTCAATTTTGGCCCAGGCTCAGCATATTTCATCAACACCGTGATTGCCCTTAATGCATGCCAACACCACAATATCAAAACATCAAGAAGCAGAAGCATGCTTTCAGCATTACAGCAAAGTGATAAAAATTCATTCAAAGGAAGAATCCTTTTTTAGAATTAAATTTTTGCCTAAAATACCTTTTCTTCCCCTTGATCTAATTTTGCCCATTCCTTGAGGCCACATTGTTTCACTTCATCCAATAATTCTTGCCCATGCTATTCCCAGCCTCACTATTTTCACATACCCCACCTTATCCAATAGGTCTAAGTTCATTGCTTCAGCCCTGTTCTGTTTATAGCCTGGTTTCATCACAGACCTACCTTCCTTTTACTGATTACAAAAGAGGTACAGCTGGCTAGCACGGCACCCCAACCCTACTCAGCTTAGGGCTTTATTTTCAGAACCTTCCTTCCTACAATGTCCCTTGGTTAATTATGAGTACATTTTAATTTAGTTTTGCTATTTTTAATTTTTTCTACTCAACTGACTTGTTAATGTCAGAAATAAAAGAGAACCCACCAAAGTTGGTTCATTTACAAGATGAACTCTCAAGTCTTATAAAGAATCTGAAAAGTAAGCCCTTCCAAATGCTTGTCATTCTTATACATAAATATATTTACGAATGGGGAACTCACTATTTGTTGAGGCACCTCATTTGACATTTAGTGAACTCTTTAAGAAATTTCTCCTTAATATGGGGCTAAAAAACCTGTCAAGAGTGCTCAAAAATTGCAATCCCATCCCTGCAAGACTCCAAGAATAACACAAAATTTTATCTGCAGAAAAATCTGTGAAATATATTCAGAAAGTAATTTCCAGTGCTGAGTTTTTCTTTTCTCCAGGTCTATGTTCACTTCGCCAAACTGATTCTTCAAAAACACAAACATGAATTTTTCCAACTTCCATTTCCTTGAATATTGAAATTTGTCCATTTCTATTTTAGACCACAGTGCCCAGAATTGTATATGCAGTTTGTTTTTTGTTTGATTTTGCTTGTTTTTGTTTTCACAATACTTTGCACAGTATAAAACAACAAGTAGATGATAAATGCTGATTGCACTACATTTTCTATAAGATGGAATTTGGAATTACCTTCCTAGGAGTCTCTACTTTGTGGTAGAAATAGTTACAGATTATTTGAAAAAAAATTAGACAATTTCCAGGCACTTTCTATTTCTTGAATTTTGGTAATTCTCTGTATTCTATATGCTTATAATTAACTTTCCTGGAGATTTTCTTCCCCATTTTCACTTGCCTATCAGATGTCTGAACATAAATACCTATTAAATGTTAACATTGGTAAAATCATTTAGTAGTCCCCAAAGTTTTGCCATTTGACAAAATGACAAACTATGAAGATACCCCAATTGGTCTGTTATATGAACAGAATCTAGAGATATACATACCCCTAAATATCTCTACGTAGCTCCAGCTTAGATTTCTAGAGTCCATGTGCATCTAGAATGTAACCCAGTTCAGTGACCAACCAACAAGTTCTCATCAAACCCAACTGTAATTTCTAATAATTTTTGCTGTCAGGTAATTTTCTACCCCACATTTTGTTTTTGTTCCGAAAATATGACATAAAATGGATGGTCGTTATAAAGAGGTTGAGAAATTTCCTTCAAATCCATCAATACCAGTCATGAAGTCGGGTTAGTTTCTTTCACAAAATCCTGTATTTGCTTCTTACGGAGGTAATAATCACAAGACTGGAGTTTCAAATGGATATGCTAAAATTGCTTGTAGCAGATGAAAACACAGGAAGATTAAATGAGACAACACACTTGACATGTTTTATAAATGAAGTGTGTTTTATCAATAAGAGATACTAAAAGTATACAAGAATTTAAGAATGGCCTTTGCATGTCATCCATACTTCTTTTTTCATTCTACCTACCTTGGCTGCTTCAACATTTAAAAGTTCCTTATAACTTCTTTAACACAGGGCTGGGGAACAGGTAGATTTCATTACAAAAGTACCCTTTCACGAGTTCTCAAAATCTTTTTCAATAGCTTTCAAAGAGGAAATGATCAACTCTCAAAACTATTAGGTTATAATCCATTTTTCTGTTTTTGTGTTGCTGGATGAAATCTGTATTCCAAACATATCGCCCAGCTTTCTGGCCAGGTAGAGATTTGATCTCTCTTCAGATGTCAAAACAGGTCAAAAAGGAGTTTATGGAGAAGACTGCAGAAAATCACTTTGTTCAGATACTGTGGGTCAAGTTGAGAGAAGAGGCTTTAGCAGTTCACAAAAGAGATATACTTGTTATAAAGAAAAGCTCTCTTTCCTGAGTACCTCCTGTCATGTGAAATCATAACATATCAAGTGTCAATCATATATTAGACAAGGATTAAAGGCACAGATGTCTTGATATTATGGGCTTTACCAATGTCCCTTATTCATTTTTGTTCTAATATAATGCCACATTATTAACCAATTAGTCTAGAATCATGTCAAGTCAGCAGAGGTACACGTTCTATTTTATGTCAACATCCTCCCTTCAATATATGTGAAATAAATCATTCATCACCAATAATTAATACAACATAAGAAAAAAAACTAAAAATGGATTTTTTCACCTCTTTCCCTACACTCAGAACTGGTGTGTGCTCCCAGTGAAAACAAGCTGAAAGCTTGCTTCTCTTAGGTTATTCTTGTCTGCATATGTTAGACCTTCTGGTTTTGGTTGCTTCAACAGCTTTTTGATGGCTTCACACATGCAATTTATGTTTTCATTTTTTTTCCAGTTTTTCTGGAAATTTTGCAAGGGTTGTTTGTCTAGAAAATTCCGTTTACCTACACGTCTCATATCTCTCAGAGCATTTTACATTTTAATTTCACTGATTACAAATTATGATGAACACATTTTCATTTGTTGACCTTAAGTTGCCATCTTTTATGAAGGATTGAAATATTTTCTCAATTGTTAAGGTTATCTTTCTTTTTTTTTATTGATATGTAGTTCTGTACATAGTCTACTTGTGAACCATATATTGACTACAGGAGTTGTAAATTTATTCTCCCACTCTGCCCCTTACATTTTCAGTTCCTTAAGTTTGCCTTTTGAGTATGAGCATTCTTACTTATAATGAGGTCCAATTTATCAATTTTTTTCCTATATTGTTTATGTTTTATGCATCTTTGAGAATTCCCTATCCTACTGCTATAAAATATTCTCCTAGGTTTAATCTTAGAAGCTTTATTGTTTTTAAGGATGATGCTTCAAGGAGGTCAATGTTCTTTTTTAAAATATAAATCTCTCTATCAACTAGCTTCCGCTGCATAACAAAGCACCTCAAAACTTAAGTTTTTATTTATTTTATTGAGTGTACTGGTAGGATCTTGGCTCACTGCAACCTCTGCTTCTGAGTTCAAGCAATTCTCATGCCTCACCCTCCTGAGTAACTAAGACTACAGGCACCTGCCACCCCCACCTGGCTAACCCACTATGACTCTGTGTGTTGCCAATTCATCTGGGTAATCTGTAATCTGCTGGACTCAATCACACATGCTACTGTGACAGTTAATACTGAGTGTCAGGCAGGCGTGGTGGCTCATGCCTGTAATCTCAGCACTTTGGGAGACCAAGGCAGGCGAATCACCTGAGGTCAGGAGTTTGAGACGAGCCTGGCCAACATGGTGAAACCCCATCTCTACTAAAAATACAAAAATTAGCTGGTCATGGTGATGCATGTCTGTGATACTAGCGACTTGGGAGGCTGAGACAGGAGAATCATTTGAGCCAGGGAGGCATAGGTTGCAGTGAACCGAGATTGCACCATTGCACTGCAGCCTAGGTGACAGAGCAAAATTCTGTCTCAAAAAAAGAAAAAAAAAAAAGACATATACTGTGTTTTTATGAAGTACTATTTTGGTTATAGGGTTTGTAGGTTTCTCTTCAAAGCTGAGTGTCAACTTGATTGTGTTGAAGGATACGAAGTACTGATCCTGGGTGTGTCTATTAGGGTATTGCCAAAGGAGACTAACATTTGAATCAGGGGGCTGGGAAAGGCAGAACCATCCTTAATCTGGGTAGGCACCATCTAATCAGCTGCCAGTGCAGCCAGGATATAAAGCAGGCAGAAAAACATGAAGCTAGACTAGGTTAGCCTCCCAACCTACATCTTTCTCATGTGCTGGATGTTTCCTGCCCTCGAATGTCGGATTTCAAGTTTTTCAGCTCTGGGACTCAGACCAGCTTCCTTGCTCCTCAGCTTGCAGATGGCCTATTGTGGGACCTTGTGATTGTGCAAGTTAATACTACTTAGTAACCCCATATATATATCTTATTATGTATATATAATATATATAATAACCCCATATATATATACTATTATATATATATCCTATTTTATATATATCATTTTTATATGTATCCTATTATAAATATATATCCTATTTTATACATATATCCTATTTTATATATATATATCCTATTAGTTCTGTCCCTCTAGAGAACTCTGACTAATACAGTTACCAAGGGTCAGTCCATATGTCTGTTTGTTGGCTGGCTGGGTCATTTGGCATTTGTTATTCAGGAGGATAGGTCAGGCTTATTTACATGGTGGTGGATGTGGAATTTTCAAGGTCAACAACAACAAAAAGAACAAGTCACAGTGTACCAGCACTTTCCAATCTGTGTTGACATCATCATGTTTCCCATTGTCCCTCTGACCATGTAAGGCAACATAGCCAACCCAAATTGAAAGGGCAGAGGGGAGACTTCACTTCTTGATAACATGAAATTATTTGTAATGGTTTTTGCAATCTACAATATCCAGCTGACCTAGCACCATTTATTGAAGAGACTTTCCTTTCTCCACCATTCTTTAGTGTTACTTAATAATACAATTACTTTCTATTCCAACTTGCCTGGAGGGAGAAATTGAAGCTGAAAGATGTGTTTCAGTCCCTTAGGCAGTTTAAAGTCCTTACTGTAGGAAGATTCTTCTCTTCATTTGTATATTCTGAGTTACTTAGTATCCTTTCTGTAATGTAGCTGCCTAGATAACATATTCCAGCCTAAGAATGTTTGCCCCAGAGAGTAACACTAGGGCTCTCATTGGACATTGCCCTCAGCTTGACCAAACTTCAGAGAGATGAGTTAGACATGCATAAAGCAAACCTTCCTATACATATGACTATCATATTGTCTTTTTAATGTTTGGAGCTTACTGTGTTATTCCTTTTTTTCATTCCACGTGTTAGTTATTTCATTATCCTCTTTTAACCAGTATCACCAAAGTTTTATCAATTTGATTGATAAAATATTATTAGTCTTCTGAGAATCAGGCTTTGGCTATTTATGTATAAATCTGTAGATTTTTGTTTTTTATTACAGTATTTACACTTCTATTTTTGCTTCCATCTCTTTGACTTTCTTCCAATTTGGTTGTTATTTTTTCTAATATTTAAAAAATATTAATGTTTATGCCATTAGTGTAGCCTTTGTTATGCTAGCATAATAAACAACAATAGTTGCAAGCACTATTGTTTTAGCAACTCAGATGTCCACCATGAATCAGTTTGGGACTCTCTTCCTCAAATTTCATTATCTACATTCTGAGCCATCAGGGTACTGAAGGGCCAGTGTATCATCATTGTCCACTCTAACTTTTCCTTGAGATGTTTGAATTTTTGCTGATATCAGAGCCTCAAGTAAAATCTATCAATGCTTGATTATAGAAACTAAAACATCAGAAAGGATTTGGGGCAAAAAGCTTATAATTTTTCTGAAGTATCCTAAAATGCTGTCTTATGATTGGGGCATACAATATACAGCATATGCAAGTTTATTTATCTTTTGAATTTAGTTTTATGGATAAATTTCAGATGGCAAGTGCCTGTTTTTTGTCTCCTGTTATTTTTCTATGTCCTACACCAGAGGCCTAGCAGTAAATTTCTGCCTCCTAGAAAACGCCAGCAAATGCTCTGTGTGATTTACAAGCAGAGTATTTCAGAAATGGTAAAACACATAGACAGCATTTTTCAGAACCATAGTGTTACTCTTTAGGGCAAACATTCTTAGACTTGTGACACTGGCAACTCCTTTGTGAGGGCATTCTATTTTATAGAATTTTAGGTACAACTGAAATGCCTGAAGGGGCATGGCCTATATAAAATGTAATTTTAAGGCTGTAAATTAGTTTTAACAAAGCATATAAGATTGCTGAATCTAGTACTCTCTACATATTGCAAAATTAATGCTTTGGGGTTTTCTTTTAAGCTTGGAAAAAGCTGGGTAGAGATTGGGTTTTCTTCTGTGCAGGACATAATCATAACAATTACTTTCTATTCCAACTCGGCTAGAGGGAGAAATTGAAGCTGAGGCATGTGTCCCAGTCCATTAGGCAGCTTAAAGTCCTTGCTATGGCTCAGGGTTCATCTTTTAGCTTGTACTTTTTTGTTTTGTAGAGACAGGGTTGGTTAGGGTTTTCATATGAGTTACTTAGAATCCCTTTTGAGGTGAGACTCCTTAGAAAATATATCCTAGCTTTGGTATATTAAATGTATTTGACCAAGAAGGTTTTGACATTCTCCTCAGCTTGAAAAAACTCAGACAGGTTTTTCCGGGACTATAGGTGTTGACCTCCCTTTTCTTAGAGCATTTACTTTATAAAATGTTCTATTGTAAATTATTTGTCTGTCCCTTTGAGATGTAAATTTTCTCCCAGTGCCAGTGTCTTACCAGTTTCACAACCCAGGAATATCTTTCTCAAGGACCTGGGAGCCATTCCTTTGAAATGTAAATATCAAGAGAGAGTATTTCCCAGTTTTGGTGGAAAAGTAGGAGCTTAACTTACATAAGCAACAATTTGCAAATATAGATGGCTTGATCACATGGCCAACCTCCCCCTAATGCCCATCAGTACTTTTCTACTAGTTTACTCCAGGGCTTAATACCTTTTTGCATTAGTAGAATTGAATTCAGTCTCTCTTCCTTATTGCAATAGTCTTGAATAAAGTCTTCCTTGACTGTTAACTTTTCTACTGCAATTTTTCTTTGATGTATCCTGGTTCCATTTTGTGTAAGTGAAAGTCTTCTGAGGAGTTAAAATAAGAAAATCACCAGCTCATTTGCTGCCTGATCACAGAGACAGCTATCAGAACAAAGGTGTGGTGTGTGTGTGTGTGTGTGTGTGTGTGTGTGTGTGTGTGTGTGAGTATGTGGCAAAGTAGGTGACTTGGGGTCTGGGTGGAAAGTCTTTCATTATTTTATGAATTTCCCACGTGGTCATTTTCTCTGACAGGTACCAGGTTAGATTTATTGGAGATAGAGCCAGAGTTGGTCTTGAGTGGAGATGTTTGTTGTGCATTGCAGAATGATTCAGATAGATCATTAACAGATAATCTCACCAGTCAAAATGAAGACGGAAATGTTGGACAAAATATTTGATCCTCATATCACAGGATCAAGCTCATTAACAGTTGTATACACTTTCTGATCAAACTTATCTACGTTTTCAAACTTCTTTTTTACATCCTTGAAAAAACAGGGGTGCTCTAGGCAGATAACTCTACCTGCTGATAGAATTCTTTGCTTATTTTGGCCCACGTAATTTCTAGTGGGGAGTTTGTGCTGCTTTCTACTCACTTAATTTACATACCTGTGACAAAAATACTTTCAAATTAGGGTAGATTAGATGATGATTCACTAAAAGTCTCAATAGTTATTTCCAATAGAACTATTCCATGGCAGCAGAAGCTGATCTTTAAGACGGGTACCATCAATTTTCTTTTTCCCTCTATACACAAATCCCTATGAAGAGGTGGTATCTACTCCTCCTTTCCCCTTATATCTGGGCTGATATGAATGACTTATTTGGCTAATAGAATATGAGAAAGTGATATTCTGCTTCTTCTGAAGTTAGGTCATAAAAATCTCTGCAACTTACCCTGGGTATCTTGGGCTGTTTGCTCCTGCAATTCTTACTCTGAGAGTAGTCAGTGTCATGTAAGAAGTGTGTCCATGATGTGAGATATTTAAGTTACATATATAGGCCGTGTTGACTGAAATGCCATGTTGTGGGTTAGGGGGAGAGAGAGAGAGAGAGAGAGAGAGAGAATGGAGGCCAAGGAGCTGAGAGAGAGAATGGAGGCCAAAGAGCAGAGATGCCAGACATGCATATGAAGGGATTACCTTGAAAGCATATCCTATAGGTCCAGTCTCTGCAGATAATGCAATTTGGCAAGAGGTAAACTGTCTAGCTAAGTCATTCCCAAATTCATGATCTTTGAAGTTGTGAGAAAGTTAAAACGGGTGTTTTAAGTCAATAAACTACGGGGATGTTTACGCAGCATGAGTTAACTGGAATAATATCCAAGTTTCAATTTTAGGTTTTAGAACAAAATATTGCTTCCACATTTCCATGTTCAAAGCGTCCTGTTCTTTTCCCCAAAATCAACTCTGCTGGAAGTTTCCAAGCAGAAAGTCAGTATCAAAAGTTTGGTGCAAGTTTTATAATAAAATAAATTTCTCTCATTTGTATCCCACTTGTAAAGAAAATTTGCAGAGGCAAATAGAGAGCCTAAAGAGTTTTGAGGAAGTGGATCTTAGGTCTATTTTTTTATGTTATTAGACAGTTACCTGTGATAAATTAGTGCAGTCTTATACCCTTGTAGAATTATATTCAGGACTATAATTGGAAGGTTCCTAAACACTTACTTTTTTGAAAAGAAGGGTTTTGAAGCTGGCAGACTGGCATTCAAATCTTAATCCTACCATAAACCTTGGGAAAAATACTTAAATTTTTATGCACCTCAATTTCTTCACCTCTAAAATGAGAATAATAATAATAATGCTTTGCAGTGTTATTTTAATTAATGATATATAAAATGATGTATCTAGCAGATGGTAGATATTCAAAAAATGCCAGTCTCCCGTTTCCATTTTCTTCTTTTGCTCAAGCAATTCATTAAGCTGCCTTCTCTGTCTCATTCCTCTTTTTGCAGTTTAAATAATATTGTCACTATTTGTTTGTAGGTATGTTTCAGTCCTTACTCTATAAACTCAGGATATGTATTTATTTATCTTTGCATTTCCAAGAATAGCTCATACCCTGGCATTTAAAAGATATTTTAAATTATGTATAGAATAGAAATATAAAGTCTCACCTCTCCTATAAAGCACCCTTTGAGCAGCTTACCTCCTACTGATCCCTATTTTCCCTAAAATTAAAAAAAAAAAAAAAATGAAAACACTATACCATCTGTTCCAACCTTTAGGCAATCATGAATTAGACACTACATGTAATTTTTACTTTCATGTCAGTTTACCACGTACAATTTAAGTCTTCTGTTATAAAATCTTCAAATAGTGATCGTAAGGTCTTTCTTTGAGGTGGTCCAGTATGTTACTTTATTGCTCTAAGCCTTGCCTAAAACAGTACCTGTACATGTAATGTACCTTCAATGGTTAAAATAAGGAAGAGTCTCTGTAGGAGAAGAATGAAAGGTCAAGGAGCAAATTAAACTTTCATGGATTAAAATGATCTGGTCTTTCTCCCATCATTTGGAAACTTGGAGTCTTAGTATTAGGAAGTATTAGGTGTGTGTTTAGTTTAGAATGGTTAAATCTCATTAGTTGTAGTTTAAAATGGGAACTTCATTGCACTGTGATTGAAACACGGCCTGAGAGGTTTAATAGAAAATCAGTTCTTGTAAAGCTAGTTGAAAAGTGATTGCTTTTTAATTGGAATTGTTTATAGTCACAGTCCATTCTTTAAAGCTATTTCAGGATTCAAACAAATGAGAACAACTTGAAGCCAAGAAACTGCATTCATCACAACAATAGTTAACTCACAATGCTAAATAGACAAGAAAATATTAACTTTGTGGGGGAGGTGAAGGAGTCATTTTCTTTAGTAAAATCGCAATTTAGGATTAAAGTGGGGCCTCGTAGAAGGGAAACAATGAATTTCCCAAACGCAAATGTTGATCTATTGACCAAGCAAGTTTACAGTTTAGATTCACTGACTGAGAAGCTGTTGCCCTCACAAAGCCTTCAGAAAGTCAAGTTCTTTCCATTTACCATGGAATTTGTCCAATCTGAGGTCCAATCACTTTGTGTCTAATGATTAGCCCAAACAAGTTTTTACATTTCCTAAATAATAGTGCACTTTAGAATTTCCTCAGGGCATCACTCCATTATTTAGCCAGTAACATTGCCAGAAAACCATTAAAAAATTTTGTGGAGGTCTTCCATTTGTTAGTTTTTCACAAACCATTTTCTTTAGTTAAATAACTCTTTTCCTCCTTGACTTCTCAATGTTCTACACTACTATACGTCTTAACTTCTTTACAACTGAACACAGCAATAAAACTAAGATTCTTTCCTTGTCTCTCTGCTACTCATTGTATTTCCATTAGAATTTGTTTTATTTTATTTTTCTACTTAATCCTAAAGAAGTGATCCAGTTTATTTTGCAATAAGAAGTTAGAAATTATTTATTATCACAGTTCATTATTTTCTACAGTAGGTTTGCTATGGTTGGTCATTCATTTTAATACAAAATACACTCACAAACAGAACAAAAATTTAAAAATTTAGCATCTAGCAAAATCAATCTATATGTAAGCATAAATGAGCAAAATAATTCTAAAAATGGGAAAAGTTCCCTCATTTGAGCTTTGCCTAGCTCCTTGTTACTAGTTTTAAATAGACATATATAAATAAATAATAATATATACACTTTACTTCCAATAAGACATATCGAACTAAGATATATTCATAGAAAACAAGTCTCACCTAGAATCAAAAGGGTATATATTCTTTTCCCAGTCTGAGACGATACATGCTGTATTATTATATTTTTTAATCAGGGTCTCACTCTGTCACCCAGGCTGGAGTGCAGTGGTATAAACATGGCTCACTGTAGCCTGGAACTCCTGGGCTCAAGAAATCTTCCCACCTCAGATTCCTGAGTAGCTGGGACTACAGGTGCATGCCACCACACCCAGCAACTATTTAAAAAAAAATTGTTTTTGAGACTGAGTCTCTCTCTGTCACCCAGGCTGGAGTGCAGTGGCACAATCTCGGCTCACTGCAAGCTCCGCCTCCCGGGTTCACGCCATTCTCCTGCCTCAGCCTCCGGAGTAGCTGGGACTACAGGCACCCGCCACCTCGCCCTGCTAGTTTTTTGTATTTTTTAGTAGAGACAGGGTTTCACCGTCTTAACCAGGATGGTCTGGATCTCCTGAACTTGTTATCCGCCCGCCTCGGCCTCCCAAAGTGCTGGGATCACAGGCGTGAGCCACCGCGCCCAGCTTAAATTTTTTATAGAGATAACGTCTAACTGTGTTGTCCTGGCTGTTCTCACTCTCCTATACTCAAGCGATCCTCCCACCTCAGCTTCCCCAAGTGCTGGAATTATAGGCATTAGCCACCATGCCCAAGCCTTATTGTATTTTTTGATGGCTAAGTTGCCAACCATTTTTATTTTTTCCAATAGCCTTTCACCTCTTTCACTGAAGTAAATATGATCTAATATTAAAGTTAAACATTCTCTAATCCTGAAATAGAGCATAAAGCAGCTCTCTCTTATTGTGGGAAACATAGACTCCCTGCACAAGTCGTAACAAAGCCAACGTCTATTTTTAAACTAATGGTGATGATAATATAGAAATAAAGCTATCTTTATATAATGCTTTAAAGTTGTGGTGAAGGACAAAATTATCATGTCATTTGAATAGTACTGCACTGTATTGGATTTGTATTATAATATTCATTATTAAGTATGAAAAGTGACATATGGAGGGGGTCAGTGGCTTTGTTGAAGACCACAAATCCAATAATAAGCAGAACTGGAATCTAACTTAGGGATTCTCATCCTTAGCATAAGGTTTTCTCTATTACATCATTTTATTACACTATGTTAAATTAATTTATTAAAACATAAATAAGTATAATGATTTTATATACTACTTGGTGTATAGACTGATGCACAGACTGATGAAAATATATACAATCACATTTCTTAGTTTGGAAATCTAAATTTTCTCTAATATAAAACTTAGATTAAGTTTTATTTCAACACAACACACTTTATCAAGGGATAATTTACTTAAAATAAAATGCATCCCGATTTAGTGTATATTTTGATGAGTTTTGAAGAATGTGTACAGACAGGTAAGTACCATCATTACCTCAAGACATGAACATTTTTATCACCTGAAAAAGTTCGTTGTGATTCTTCACAGTCAATCCTGTTTCACCCACATTAGCCCCAATCACCGATCTGCTTTCTACCTGTACAGATTGGAATTATCTTTCCTGAGTTTCATATGAATGACTCAAAAGTACCTACTCTTCTGTGCCTGACTTTTTTCACCATAATGTTTTTGAGATCATCCATGTTGTAAAGTTTTATCGACAGTTCATTCCTTTTAATTGCTTCTTAGCCTTCAATTGTATGTTATGCTAACATGTTTATTTATCCATATGTTGATGGCTATTTGAACTGTTCCCAGATTTTGGCTATGGGAAATAAAAAAGCTATGAACATTTGTGTACAAGTCTCTGTGTGGGTGTGTGCTTTCATTTCTCTTGGGCCAATATCTAGAAATGGAATGGCTAAGTCATATGGAATAGCTGTTCAAATTTATATAAAACTGCTAAAATGCATTTTTCAAAGATTGTCATTTTATTTCCCATAGGCAATGTATGTAAGTAACCAGTTATCAATATTGGTATTGTTAATCTTACATTTTAACCATTCTATTGGGTTTGTAGTGGTATCCAATTGTAATTTTAGTTTTAATTTCCCTGATGACTAATGATGCTGACATTTTTTCTAGGTGAAAATTGGTCATTTGTATATCTTCTTAAATCAAATATATATTTACATCTTTTTTCTAATTTAAAATTGATTCATTTTTCTTCTTACTATTGAATTTTAAGAGTTCCTTATATAGTCTAGATGTATTTCTTATATTTCTGTGTTAAATATAATCATTTCCAATATTTTCTTCTAGTATGTGACTTGCCTTATTTCATTATGGGTATGTTTTAAAGAGCAGTATTTTTCATTTTGATATATTCTAAATGTGAATATTTTTGTTATTCATACTTTTTTATGTTCTATATAAAATATTTTGCTAACCAACCTAAAATCATAAAAATATTGTTTGCCCTTCTGAAAGTTTAATACTTGTGTCTCTTAATTTTAGATCTATAATCTATTTTGAGTTGTTTGTTGTATGGTGTGAATTAAGAACAAAGTGGAGGGGGGCGGAGCAAGATGGCTGAATAGGAACAGCTCCAGTCTTCAGCTCCCAGCGCCAGCCACACAGAAGACAGGTGATTTCTGCATTTTCAACTGAGGTACTGGGTACATCTCACTAGGGAGTGCCGGACAATTGGTGCTGGTCAGCTGCTGCAGCCCGACCAGCCAGAGCTGAAGCAGGGTGAGGCATCCCCTCACCTGGGAAGTGCAAGGGGGAAGGGAATCCCTTTTCCTAGCCAGGGGAACTGAGACACACAACACCTGGAAAATCGGGTAACTCCCACCCCAATACTGCACTGTACCAAGGGTCTTAGCAAACGGGCACACCAGGAGATTATATCCCACACCTGGCCAGGAGGGTCCAATGCCCATGGAGCCTTCCTCATTGCTAGCACAGCAGTCTGCCATCTAACTGCAGTACAGCAGCGAGGCTGGGGGAGGGGTGCCCACCATTGCTGAGGCTTAGGTAGGTAAACAAAGCCGCTGGGAAGCTCGAACTGGGTGGAGCTCACAGCAGCTCAAAGAGGCCTGCCTGTCTCTGTAGACTCCACCTCTGGGGACAGGGCACAGCTAAACAACAACAAAAACAAAAACAAAAGCAGCAGAAACCGATGCAGACGCAAATGACTCTGTCTGACAGCTTTGAAGAGAGCAGTGGGTCTCCCAACACGGAGGTTGAGATCTGAGAACAGACAGACTGCCTGCTCAAGTGGGTCCCTGACCCCTGAGTAGACTAACTGGGAGACATCCTCCACTAGGGGCAGACCGACACCCCACACTTCACACAGTGGAGTACACCCCTGAGAACAAGCTTCCAAAGCAAGAATCAGACAGGTACTCTCACTGTTCAGCAATATTCTATCTTCTGCAGCTTCTGCTGCTGACACCCAGGCAAATAGGGTCTGGAGTGGACCTCAAGCAATCTCTAACAGACCTATAGCTGAGGGTCCCGACTGTTAGAAGGAAAACTAACAAACAGGAAGGACACCCACACCAAAACCCCATCAGTACATCACCATCATCAAAGACCAGAGGGAGATAAAACCACAAAGATGGGGGGAAAGCAGGGCAGAAAAGCTGGAAATTCAAAAAATAAGAGCGCATCTCCCCCTCCAAAGGAATGCAGCTCAACGCCAGCAACGAATCAAAGCTGCACGGAGAATGACTTTGACGAGATGAGAGAAGAAGGCTTCAGTCAATCAAAGTTCTCAGAGCTAAAGGAGGAATTACGTACCCAGCGCAAAGAAACTAAAAATCTTGAAAAAAGAGTGGAAGAATTGATAACTAGAATAATTAATGCAGAGAAGGCCATAAATGAAATGACAGAGATGAAAACCATGACATGAGAAATACGTGACAAATGCACAAGCTTCAGTAACTGACTCGATCAACTGGAAGAAAGAGTATCAGCGATTGAGGATCAAATGCATGAAATGAAGCGAGAAGAGAAACCTAAAGAAAAAAGAAAAAAGAGAAATGAACAAAGCCTGCAAGAAGTATGGGATTATGTAAAAAGACCAAATCTACGTCTGATTGGAGTGCCTGAAAGTGAGGGGGAAAATGGAACCAAGTTGGAAAACACTCTTCAGGATATCATCCAGGAGAACTTCCCCAACCTAGTAGGGCAGGCCAACATTCAAATTCAGGAAATACAGAGAACACCACAAAGATACTCCTCAAGAAGAGCAACTCCAAGACACATAATTGCCAGATTCACCAAAGTTGAAATGAAGGAAAAAATCTTAAGGGCAGCCAGAGAGAAAGGTCGGGTTACCCACAAAGGGAAGCCCATCAGACTAACAGCAGATCTCTCAGCAGAAACTCTACAAGCCAGAAGAGACTGGGGGCCAATATTCAACATTCTTAAAGAAAAGAATTTTCAACCCAGAATTTCATATCCAGCCAAACTAAGTTTCGTAAGTGAAGGAGAAATAAAATCCTTTACAGATAAGCAAATGCTTAGAGATTTTGTCACCACCAGGCCTGCCTTACAAGAGACCCTGAAGGAAGCCCTAAACATGGAAAGGAACAACCGGTACCAGCCATTGCAAAAACATTCCAAAATGTAAAAACCATCGAGGCTAAGAAGAAACTGTATCATCTAACGAGCAAAATAACCAGTTAATATCATAATGGCAGGATCAAGTTCACACATAACAATATTAACCTTAAATGTAAATGGACTAAATGCTCCAATTAAAAGACACAGACTGGCAAACTGGATAAAGAGTCAAGACCCATCAGTCTGCTGTATTCAGGAGACCCATCTCATATGCAGAGATATACATAGGCTCAAAATAAAGGGATGGAGGAAGATCTACCAAGCAAATGGAGAACAAAAAAAAAGACTAGTATTTTGTCAACACTAGTCTCTGATAAAACAGACTTCCAACCATCAAAGATCAAAAGAGACAAAGAAGGCCATTACATAATGGTAAAGGGATCAATTCAACAGGAAGAGCTAACTATCCTAAATATATATGCACCCAATACAGGAGCACCCAGATTCATAAAGCAAGTCCTTAGAGACTTACAAAGAGACTTAGACTCCCATACAATAATAATGGGAGACGTCAACACCCCACTGTCAACATTAGACAGATCAACGAGACAGAAAGTCAACAAGGATATCCAGGAATTGAACTCAACTCTGCAGCAAGCAGACCTAATAGACATTGACAGAATTCTCCATCCCAAATCAACAGAATATACATTCTTCTCAGCACCACATCACACTTATTCCAAAATTGACCACATAATTGGAAGTAAAGCACTCCTCAGCAAATGTACAAGAACAGAAATTATATCTCTCAGACCACAGATATATTATCTCTCAGACCACAGAGCAATCAAACTAGAACTCAGGACTAAGAAACTCAATCAAAACCATTCAACTACATGGAAACTGAATAACCTGCTCCTGAATGACTACTGCGTACATAACGAAATGAAGGCAGAAATAAAGATGTTCTTTGAAACCAGTGAGAACACACACACAACATACCAGAATCTCTGGGACACATTTAAAGCCATGTGTAGAGGGAAACTTATAGCACTAAATGCCCACAAGAGAAAGCTGGAAAGATCTAAAATTGACACCCTAACATCACAATTAAAAGAACTAGAGAAGCAAGAGCAAACACATTCAAAAGCTAGCAGAAGGCAAGAAATAACTAAGATCAGAGCAGAACTGAAGGAGATAGAGATACAAAAAACCCTCCAAAAAATCAATGAATCCAGCAGTTGGTTTTTTGAAAAGATCAACAAAATTGATAGACTGCTAGCAAGACTAATAAAGAAGAAAAGAGAGAAGAATCAAATAGATGCAATAAAAAATCATAAAGGGGATATCACCACCGATCCCACAGAAATACAAACTACCATCAGAGAATACTATAAACACCTCTACACAAATAAACTAGAAAATCTAGAAGTGGATAATTTCCTGGACACTTATACTCTCCCAAGACTAAACCAGGAAGAAGCTGAATCCTGGAATAGACCAATAGCAGGCTCTGAAATTGAGGCAATAATTAATAGCCTACCAACCAAAAAAAGTCCAGGACCAGATGGATTCACAGCTGAATTCTACCAGAGGTACAAGGAGGAGCTGGTACTATTCCTTCTGAAACTATTCCAATCAATAGAAAAAGAGGGAATCCTCCCTAACTCATTGTATGAGGCCAACATCATCCTGATACCAAAGCCTGGCAGAGACACAACACAAAAAGAGAATGTTAGACCAACATCCCTGATGAACATGGATGCAAAAATCCTGAATAAAATACTGGCAAACCAAATCCGGCAGCACATCAAAAAGTTTATCCACCATGATCAAGTTGGCTTCATCCCTGGGATGCAAGGCTGGTTCAACATATGCAAATCAATAAACGTAATCCAGCATATAAACAGAACCAAAGACAAGAACCACATGATTATCTCAATAGATGCAGAAAAGGCTTTTGACAAAACTCAACAGCCCTTCATGCTAAAAACGCTCAATAAATTCAGTATTGATGGAACGTATCTCAAAATAATAAGGGCTGTTTATGACAAACCCACAGCCAATATCATACTGAATGGGCAAAAACTGGAAAAATTCCCTTTGAAAACTGGCACAAGACAGGGATGCCCTCTCTCACCACTCCTATTCAACATAGTGTTGGAATTTCTGGCTAGTGCAATCAGGCAAGAGAAAGAAATCAAGGGTATTCAGTTAGGAAAAGAAGAAGTCAAATTGTCCCTATTTGCAGATGACATGATTGTATATTTAGAAAACCCCATTGTCTCAGCCCAAAATTTCCTTAAGCTGATAAGAAACTTCAGCAAAGTCTCAGGATACAAAATTAATGTGCAAAAATCACAAGCATTCTTATACACCAGTAACAGTCAAACAGAGAGCCAAATCATCAATGAACATCATTCACAATTGCTTCAAAGAAAATAAAATACCTAGGAATCCAACTTACAAGGGATGTAAAGGACCTCTTCAAGGAGAACTACAAACCACTGCTCAGTGAAATAAAAGAGGACACAAACAAATGGAAGAACATGCCATGCCCATGGATAGGAAGAATCAGTATCGTGAAAATGGCCATACTGCCCAAGGTAATTTGTAGATTCAATGCCATCCCCATCAAGCTACCAATGAGTTTCTTCACAGAATTGGAAAAAACTGCTTCAAAGTTCATATGGAACCAAAAAAGAGCCCGCATTGCCAAGACAATCCTAAGTTAAAAGAACAAAGCTGGAGGCATCACGCTACCTGACTTCAGACTATACTACAAGGCTACAGTAACCAAAACAGCATGGTACTGGAAACAAAACAGAGATATAGACCAATGGAACAGAACAGAGTCCTCAGAAATAATACCACACATCTACAGCCATCTGATCTTTGACAAACCTGAGAGAAACAAGAAATGGGGAAAGGATTCCCTATTTAATAAATGGTGCTGGGAAAATTGGCTAGCCATAAGTAGAAAGCTGAAACGGGATCCTTTCCTTACTCCTTATACGAAAATTAATTCAAGGTGGATTAGAGACTTAAACATTAGACCTAATACCATAAAAACCCTAGAAGAAAACCTAGGTAACACCATTCAGGACATAGGCATGGGCAAGGACTTCATGTCTAAAACACCAAAAACAATGGCAACAAAAGCCAAAATTGACAAATGGGATCTAATTAAACTAAAGAGCTTCTGCACAGCAAAAGAAACTACCATCAGAGGGAACAGGCAACCTACAGAATGGGAGAAAATTTTTGCAATCTACTCATCAGATAAAGGGCTAATATCCAGAACCTACAAAGAACTCAAACAAATTTACAAGAAAAAAACAAACAACCCCATCAAAAAGTGGGCAAAGGATATGAACAGACAGTTATCAAAAGAAGACATTCATACAGCCAACAGACATATGAAAAAATGCTCATCATCACTGGCCATCAGAGAAATGCAAATCAAAACCACAATGAGACACCATCTCACACCAGTTAGAATGGCAATCATTCAAAAGTCAGGAAACAACAGGTGCTGGAGAGGATGTGGAGAAATAGGAACACTTTTACACTGTTGGTGAGATTGTAAACTAGTTCAACCATTGTGGAAAACAGTATGGCAATTCCTCAAGGATCTAGAACTAGAAGTACCATATGACCCAGCCATCCCATTACTGGGTATATACCCAAAGGATTATAAATCATGCTGCTATAAAGACACATGCACACGTATGTTTATTGCGGCACTATTCACAAGAGCAAAGACTTGGAATCAACCCAAATGTCCATCAGTGACAGACTGGATTAAGAAAATGTGGCACATATACACCATGGAATACTATGCAGCCATAAAAAAGGATGAGTTCATGTCCTTTGTAGGGACATAGATGCAGCTGGAAACCATCATTCTCAGCAAACTATCGCAAGAACAGAAAACCAAACACCGCATGTTCTCACTCATATGTGGGAACTGAACAATGATATCACTTGGACTCGGGAAGGGGAACATCACACACCGGGGCCTATCATGGGGAGGGGGGACGGGGGAGGGATTGCATCGGGAGTTTTACCTGATATATATGAGGAATTGATGGGTGCTGACGAGTTGATGGGTGCAGCACACCAACTTGGCACAAGTATACATATGTAACAAACCTGCACGTTATGCACATGTACCCTAGAACTTAAAGTATAATAATAAAATAAACAGAACAAAGTATTATTTTTTCTCCATAAAAATATGCTATCGTTCCAGTCATAGTATTTCATCAGTATAATTTTCTCATTAAATTGACTTGGCAACATTGTGAAAATAAATTAATATCTATCTATCTATCTATGTACCTAACTAACTAGACCTTTGATTGTAATGATTTATGTGTCTGTCTTCATAACAACATCAAATTGGCCTGATTATATCTGTATTTATATTATATCCTGAAATGAGGTACTGTAAGTCCTCTAACATTTTCTTTAAAAATTAAAATTACTTACCTATTTATCTCTTATATTACCATATATTTTGAAATAAGCTTGTCAGTTTCAACATGTAATCCTGTTGATTGAGATTGCATAGATTTCTTTCAACAATATTCTTTCAGTTTGCTTTGCACATATGTTTTAAAATTTATCACTAGTCATTTCATGTTTTTGATACTATTATGACTGATATTTTTTACAATTCAATTTCTGTTCATTCTTAGTATATAGAGATATAATTGATTTTTGTGTGGAGACCTAATATCTTGCAGCATTTGCTAGCCTACTCACAAATGCTAGTTTTGTCTCCATTCCTCAATGTATATGCACATATACATTTCTGCATGTCATATGTGAATGAAGACAGATTTAATTCTTACATTCTAATGTTCATATATTTTATGTTTTGACTTATTGAATAGATTTATATATCATTTCCTTGTTATTAATATTCAAAGAAGAACACTAAATCTTTCACCATTAAGTGTGATTTTAGCTGACAGTTTTTCAACTTGACTTTTATCAAGTTGAATGGGTATTACATGCTCTCAAAAGCTTTACTGTATCTTTTGTGACAATCATAGCTTTCTAAAAAGCATATTAATGTGATAAATTATATAGGTTGATACTCAAATCAACCTCGCATTTCTGCTATAATACTAACTGGGCTATGATATATCACATTGAGGCAGGAGAATAGGACCTGGAGGCAGGGAACTTAAGACTGATCCCTGCTGACTTTCTAGAGCTAAATCAAATGAAAGCATGTCAGCAATTACAGGAATGTGAATGGCTTTGTAACTTCACTTCCTCCTCTCTGTTCACGCCATTTACACTTGGTAACTTCACATTAATCCTCTCCATTTACCTAGATCACACACACCAAATAACATCCTCTCCATTTACAATAGGGTACATCCCAAGTAAATGACTCTGTGACTTCACCTCATTCTCTTCATTTACATAGAATATATGCCAAGTAACCAATGGGAAACCTCTAGAGTATTGAAATTCCAGAAAATCCTGTAAATGGGGCTGTTGAGACCCTATGCTCCAGCTGCTCCCACACTGTGGAGTGTACTTTCATTCTCAATAAATCCCAACTTTTGCTTTCCTCACTTTGTAGGTTTTGTTCAATTCCTTGTTTGAGATGCCAAGAAACTGGGCACCTACTGGTAACAATATTTGCTAATATTTTGTTAAGAAGTTTGTATCTATCTTTATGAAGATATTATCTCCCAGTTTTATTTCCTTGATGTTTCTTTTTTGACTTCTGTTATCAGGAAAATGTTGACCTCTGTTTTCTGGGAAAAAAAATGTGTAAGAATAGTATTTATTTGTTAAACAATTTATAGACTATAACTGTGAATGTATGTGGGACTGTGTGTTCTTAGAGGTAAAGTTTACAAACTACTAATTCAATTGCTTACATATTTATAGGGCTAGCTATATTCAGAGACCTTTTTTTTTTAAGTTTTGTTTTGAGTTTGTGTTTGAAATATGCACTTGTACTGAATATACATTTTAGGTTGCCATAATATTTTCTACAGCTTCTAAGAGGTTATCCCACTAACTTTTTGGTTGTATATTTTCCATAGGCAACACGAATACTTTTTTTCTTTTTTTGGCCATGTTAAAGTTTTATTAAGTTTCAATACATAACATTCCAAAAAGTGAAAAGTGATCTATAATACCCAAGTTCTATGTTCAACTACCAGTTAAACAAGGAAAACATTTTCTATATCATTCTGTTTTACAACCAGTATAAACCCAGAACAATCAAGGTCTGATTCTTTTTCCACAAGTCTGCTAGGTCAGTAAACTATTTATCAAACAGGCGTCTGGTCATTTTAACATATTCCTTGCTTTGAACTTAATATTCATTCATAATTGGTACAATCTCTATATCCTATACTATCTTTAGGATATCTAAATATCTTAAATATCTAGGATATCTCAAGAGCCGAAAAGGTCCTCACAGGGGCATTAACCCAAGTAATCATAAGAATATGGAAGGATCGGGCTAAGACAACTATGGAAGTGCAACAACCACATAAATTTGGTCATTACCCATTACAGGTCTGTGATTAGTAGTAGTCTGTTAAATGAGAGTTAAAATGTTGTACTTACTATCCCTAGTTGCAAATGGTAAAACATGACATTGCCATAATTACGACAAAAAAAAATAAAATCTTAGAATATGAGTTAGTTCCTATAATCCAACAGCTCGAGTGTGTTTCCTTTGAGAAAATTATACTATTGGCTCTAGTCTCTAAAGCAATAAACTAAAACTTGTTTCCAAGATTGGGAGGTAAAGTGAGCTTATAAAACAATACAGCAAAAGTGGCCTACTTGTTTGCAGTGTGCTTGCCATCTTAGCATGTTTGTTACTTTCCAGATGTCACTCGTAAGTTTTATTCTACAACTAAACTGTGTTTCTGGATAAGTCACCACCAAAAAAATGTTTCACTTACTGACAGACACTTCACTAGATGGAGCTACCACTTATATTTATCATTTTTATGATTCAACTTAAGCTCTAAATTGAAGAGTTGTCCCCATGACTTTAGCTAAACAAAATGAAAACCAAAACTGTAAAATCTATGTAAAGAAACACAAGAACTTTCTGACTACTTCCACTTGCCAGTTTCCTTAATTACTTCTCCTTTTCCATTTGGTCAATTATTGTTTTAAAGAACTACCACTCACTCCCTAGTTGTGAATGTTAATCAACATTGATGCCATCCTCAGGTCCATAGGAACCCTTGAAGGCAAAATTTATTGCTTGCACCAAACCAATTCTGACAGCACTGCTTATGCAACTGTAGTGACTTATCGACAATCAGCCACCTTCTTCTTCAACAACTCTTAGCATTTGATTTATCTGACTGCTAGCTTTATCTACTGTGAATAAATCAGCACTCCATGACCATAATGAGCATAATCCTAAACCATCTTTGCTGTTTCACAGGCATTCGATGCTTTAAATCTGATGTGGAATGCTGATAGATTAACTTTTTAGAAGTCATAAGCCTTTAGGAAGTTGGAGATAATTTCATTCTTATCTATTTTCTCCTTTGCAATTAAGCTTTTCCTTTAAAAGTGAGACATTACAGAGTTGCAAAAATTTGAAACACTAAGAGCAGACACCTTTGCAGCTTCATGGTTGGTTTTGGTCAAACTTTTTATTTAGTATTCTGTAGTTGTTTAACACACAATTAAATGGTCTTATTCAGGGAGGGGAAAGGGGAGGTTCTTGCGGATTCCCAAGGAAATGTCAGAAAAGCAAAATGGCCAGCATTATCCATTTGCTTTTTGGGGTTTACTGTGTGAGTAGCACTTTCCTTACATAGGCATCTGATTTCAGGTTTTTCATGCTGAGAACATTGAGATTTCTGTTGGAAGACACCCTGAAATCTTCTAAGTAGCATACCCCAACCACCCTCTAATAGCTAGCTTGTTTGTATAGGCAGAACAATTCATCTCTCCATTTTACATGGCTAGATGTTTTGTGGAAGATCTTAGAATTGTTTGCATCATTTACTGGGAAAAATCAGATAGGAATTGGCCTTTAGGAACACTTTTACTTGGAAAGTTACAACACTAATACAACAAGTCTTAACACATTTAACATTTGCTTGTTGAAAAGCAATGTCATAAAGTCAAATAAAATTAAACATGTTTTACTTTTTTTCTCACAAGAACATAAAAATTATGGAGGGGAACTTAACAGGGAATTTAAAAAAAGTAACACAAGTTTTCCTTTTAGTAGTCGTTGGGTAGCTGTGACAGAATAGTTTCACTTTTTTGTTTGTTTCTTTGAACTGGGGTTTTGGCTCAAAGTTTTGTTTGTTTCTAGTATCTGCTTCTGCCTCCCCCTCTATCAGATCGGCTTCCTCCATGGCCACCACCTCGTGGTGCTCTGCAGCTTGAACTGCTGTAGGAATCACTTGTAGAAGGGTACCACCTTTCCAAAGAAGCCAGAAGCCCTCTTTCTTGTCTGCCAAGCTAATCATGACCACTTGAGTAGAGATCACTTCAGCTGCTTGAGTAACTGTCTTGACTTCTACCATATCCGTCATGTGAGCTGCTGTAATCATGATAGGGGCTGCTTCCAACATAAAATGGTGGGGGCCCTTGTGTAGGTGGAGCACTATGTGAGTTATCATAACTCTCATATGACTCTCTGTAGGAACTTCCACTTGGATGATTTGAATAGTCATGATCACGATCATATCCATCGCTATCACTATAACCTCTTGATGGATGGTCATCACGTGAACTGGAATCACCATAATCATGGTAAGTATAATCTTGTGATGGTGGGGCGTACTCTCTTGTATCACGAGAACTTGGGTAATCTCTGCTTGAAGAGCTGTCTTTAGTAGAATACACATCATCTCTTGGGGACAAATAAACATCTCTACGAGAGGGCGGCAGTTCCCTTCGAGGTGGACCTCCGTAACTATCTCTCCCATGTGATAAAGGAGCTCTTTCTTCCATTCCACTGCTGCTGTGAACTGGTCCTGAAGGTGCAGATCTCTTAGGAGAAGGACCCGCACTTCTTGGTGATGGTTCTCTTTTTACTGGGAGTGGTTCCCTGGAAGAACTCGTGTTAAAATGCATGGAATATCCACCATCATCCATGTGTCCTCCCCATGAGGGAGGTTCCCTGGTTCCTCCACTTCCTCCTCTTCCACCTCTTAGACCTCTTGGAGGGCCTCTACTTCTTGGAAGTGGAGGTGGTCCACGTCTACCACTTTCAAATGATTTTTTGGTGGCTTATTCCACTTTGATGGCTTTTCCATCTAATAACTTTCCATTCATGTTTCTGGCTGCATCCTTAGCATCTGCTGGGCTTTCAAAGGTGACAAAAGCAAATCCTCTTGATTTGTTGGTTTCACCGTCTTTCATCAAGAGTACTTCCACTATTCACTATTCGTCCGTATTTGCCAAATGGTGCTTCAAGCGCCTTCTCATTTGTTTCCATATTAAGCCCAACAATGAAGAACTTTCCTGGACAATCTGCTACAACCATTTTCTAAAAATTAATCAATTTCTTTTTTTGCTGGTGAGTCAGAGGAGTGACAATGGGTTCAAGTTCCAGTGAGCGCACCAACAGTGACTTCCTACCAGCTCAACACCAGTGGCAGCTGCCAGGTCTGAGGACCAAATCTTGAAGCCATTAACACTACTGTGCAACCAATATGCATACATTTTAAACCTTGTTTTTCTTATGTAATTTGTCTTTTTTCTCTGGCTACTGTTGAGATTTTCTCTATCACAAGCTTTTAGCAATTTTATTTTGCTTTGTTTTATTTTGATAGGCATTTAAAAATATTTCTAGGTGTTGAGCAAGCATTGTAGCTTTATTCAAATTTGAGAAGATAGTAACCTCTATTTCTTTAATTTTTATTTTTTTATTTCTCTGTCCTTACCCTGTTCAGAATTCCTATTCCACGTCTGCACATAGATTTATTTTGTTCCGTGGGTTACTGAAACAAATTATTTCATTCTCTTTCTTTTTCAATTTTAATAGATTCATTGCTAAATTTGAATATTTACTGATATTTTCTTGTATAATAACTTATGTGTTGTTAAGCCTATCTAAAGTTTCATTTAGACATTATTTTTCAACTCTAGAAGTTCTATCTAGTTGTTTTTTAAATTTCTATTTACCCTTTTATTTTGTTCACGATATTCTTTACATATGTTTACATATTTATAATAGCTGTTTAATGTATTTGCTAGTTCCATTATCTCTGTCATTTATAGTTCTATTTGATTATTTTTCTCCTGCTTTGGATTACATTTTTTTACTTAACTTAGCAGTCATTTTTTATTTTATGCTGAACATTAAAGATTTGATGTTTATATGACTGGATAATTGTTTTCTTCCTTTAAAATTGTTAGGCTTTATATTGACAGGCAATTGGTTACTTATAGATCATTGTCATTCCTTTGAGTCATTTTTTAAAACTTTTCTGCGAGCAATCTAGAGTTGGCTTTATTCCACTGATAATTTGTCCAAATTATTAAGATACTGTCCCCTCTGATGAAAAGTTACTCTCTTAAATATGCTAAATAATCAAGAACTGTCCACTCTGGCTAGGTGGAGTTCAATATATGTTGTTAGAGCTTGTCTTGTGTGAACTCTGGAAATATTAACCTTATAGATACTTGGTTGTTTTTTTACCTGGCCTCATCGAGTTTCACTCCACACTTGCATATCTGAGTACTCAACAATGATATAAAAGGGTCCTGTAGTTAGATTTCTGAGGCTTTTTTTCTGCATAGCTCTCTCTCTTCTTAAATTTCCATAGGTTTTTGGGGAACAGGTGGTGTTTGGTTACATGAATATGTTCTTTAGTGGTAATTTTTGAGATTTTGGTGCACTCATCATCAGAGCAGTATACACTGTACCAATTTGTGGTCTTTTTTCCTCACCTCCACTCCCAATCTTTCTCCCAGTTCCCAGAGTCCCTTTTATCATTCTTATGCCTTTGCATTCTTATAGCTTAGGTACCACTTATAAGTGAGAACATACGATGTTCAGTTTTACATTCCTGAGTTACTTAACTTAAAATAATGATCTCCAATTCCATCCAGATTGCTGCAAGTGCCAGAATGTCATTATTTTGTTCCTTTTTATGGCTCCATAGTATTCCATGGTATATCTATACATACCACAATTCCTGTATCCACTCATTAACTGATAGGCAACTGGGCTGGTTCCATATTTCTGCAATTGCAAATTGTGTTGCTATAAACATGCATGTGCAATTATCTTTTTTTGTATAATGACCTCTTTTCCTCTGGGTTGATACCCAGTAGTGGGACTGCTGTATCAAATAGTTGTTCTCTGCTTTCTTTGTTAAATTGTTTCTTGACTGAATTATTTCTCCCAAGGAGACTAAGAACTGAGGACGCCACACTTTCCAGTAACTTAATGAAATGTATTAACTTTCTCTTTTGTTGTGTTACAATATCCTTGCTGGTGAAGAAAACTTGAGGGTTGTAATTCTGTAGTTTGAGAAGTACTCATGTCCAAAATAAAGATTTGGTGTAATCCAGTAAAAAATTTTCATTTCATATATTTTTTAGTTTTATATTTCAATATTAATGATTAAAGTCCTTACGCAAGAACATCTGATTGAACAGAATGACAAAATATATGAAGAATATCAAGAATTCTATCACAGGTGCACGAAATTTGCTTTCCAATTCTGCAAAGAACAGATGGAAATTGTCAGGTTGCAAGGTCTATGAGGGCATGATCTAAGAAATCCACTATGTCTGTTTGACATCATGATCATGGCTATCATGACATCAGATAATCTCAGATAGACATTTGGTAAAATATTCTATGAGACAATCATCACAATAGTGATAAATTGGCCATCATTTAAAACAGCAAAGCAGAAATGTTCTTAGGAAGTATTTTATGCTATTGTTCCTCTGTATGGACTTTTAGCATATGCTAAAGGGAAAACTCAAAAGGATTAAACTGTTGTCAACAAATTAATCATATTTCAGAAAAAAAGCTCAAGAGTATTTGTAAAATGAAAAAAAAAAAAAAGAAAGAAAGGAAAGAAAAAAATAATCAAGAACCCAACAAAGTTGAATTTTCAGTTCTACATGTAATGTAAAATCCCAAGGCATGTAAAGGAAGCAGAAAAATGTAATAATAATGAGGCACAAAATCACCCCTTTCTGTAAATTCTTATTTCCATCTGGATTATTTTCCTTCTACCTGTGGGAATTCCTTTAATATTTCTTACAGTTTGTATCTGCTGATTGCCTTTAAATTTTGTTAGGCAGGACCACAACCGAATTTGACCTATGGCTAATTTTGCTCCACAATCGATGAACAAATTGTCTATATACTCTACCCTCCTACGATACCCTGTGAATTATCAGGATTTCCACTCTAGTTAGTGGAAATGACCATTTATTCTTCCAGTCCTGTGTAAGTACAAAGGATTGTTACCTCTGTCTTTTCATGCATTTCTTTTCTGGTCTCAAGTTGTTTTCCCATGTTCATTTGCTGATTAGTATTCAGCTGATGACTCAGGGAGAACTCTTCCAGATCTCTAGAGTTCTCTGTCTGGGCAACTCTCTTCTTTCTGGTACTCTGCATTGCAGACTCTATCAACCTTGTCTTCCCTTCTTTCTCTGCTATGTCTCTTCAAGCCATAGGCTCTATCTGGTTTTCCTTTTTGGTGCCACCTGGAAAGCTCTTCAGAAATTATACTGGGACAATCAGAGAGCTCACATTATTTATTTACTATCTCTGTTATTGCTGTCTGTCATTGTCTAATATCCAATGTCTTCAAAACCTTTGTTTCATTTATTTTGTGCATTTAAATAATGTTTTGGGCAGGAGAATATATCTAATCCTACTTATTCTACCTCATTCAGGAGAAGTCTTGAAAGTAGAATTTTTGATTTGCATACGTTTTTATATGTTTAATTTTTGTCGATGAACAAGGAGACATTGTTTTTTTGGTTTTTGTTTTTGTTTTTGTTTTTTTGAGACGGAGTTTTGCTCTTGTTGCCCACTCTGGAGTTCAGTGGCGTGATCTCAGTTCACTGCAACCTCCGCCTTCCAGTTTCAAGCGATTCACAAGAGGACATTCTTAGTGAAATATAAACTTCACATTAGTATTATTTCTATCTCTGATACTCATTTATTTACATAAATCCCACTGGCTATGAGCCAGTCAGACAGCAGATGGTTCAGTTTAAATCAATTAAATTGAATGACTTGTACCACAATAACTGGACTATCAAAGTGCATGTCCAAAAAGCACTGTTCTTTTAACAATAATCCTTACGCTTTTGACAGTCCTTGAGGAAGGTCAGCTGAGGTTCACCTTCAACATTTATCAACATTATTAATCACATAATTTTTATTTATAAATGAAATGACTAGATGAGTAAACAATATTGTTATTCAGTATTAATCTTATCAAATGTTTGTTATCAGTATTTTATGATTTTTATTTAATTTTTATTTTTTGACCAATTGTGTAATTATGGGACACAAAGTAATGTTATCATGTATATACAGAGTGTGGAGTGATTAAATCAAGCTATTTAACATATCCATCACCTTAAATACTTAACATTTATTCTTCTTGTCTCATTGCCGCTTCACACCCTTTGACCATTTCCCTAAGCCCCCACTCTGATAACCATCATTCAATTTTTGCTTCTATGAGTTTGATTGTTTTAGATTCTACGTATAATTGAAAACTTGTGATATTTGCTTTTCTGTGCCTGGCTTATTTTACTTAGCATACTGTCCTCCAGGTTCACCTATTTCGAAAGGACAATATTTCCTTCTTTCTAAAGGCTGTCTAAATATAAAGACATTATATACATATGCCACATTTTCTTTAACCATTCATTCGTTAATGGATGCTTAGACTGATACCATAGCTTGGCTATTGTGAATAGTGCTACGATAAAAATGTGAGTGCAGCTATCTCCTCAATATGTTGATTTCCTTTATTTTGGATATATACCCAGCAGTGGGATTGCTGGATTATATAGTAGGTCTATGTTTTAGTCTTTTGAGCCTCCACAGTGTTTGCCTTAGTGACTGTGCTAATTTACATTCCCATCAACAGTGAACAGGGTTTCTTTTTCTCCATACCCTTGACAACATTTGTTGTTATATTTTGTCTTTTTGAAAACAGATGTTCTAACACACACCGGGGCCTGTTGAGGGGTTGGGGGTGAGGGGAGGAAACCTAGATGACAATAGGCGCAGCAAGCCACCATGACACACGTATACCTATGCAACACACCTGAACATTCTGCACATGTATCCTGCAACTTAAAGTAAAATAATGAAATTTTAAAAAGAGAAAGAAAATAGCTGTTCTGACAGGTGCGAATTGGTATCTATAGTTTTAATTTGCATTTCCCTAATGATTAGTGATGCTACATATTTTCATTTGATTGTTGGCCATTTGTAGATCTTCTTTTGAGACATGTCTATTCAGTATTCAGGTTCTTTGCCTAGGCCTCTTTTTTTTTTTTTCCGGCTGTTGAGAATTTTGGGTTTCTTGTTTATTTAGGATATTATCATTTTATTAGACCTATTGATTACAAATATTTTCTCTCATTCTGTAGATTGTAGATTCACTTTGCTGTTATCTGTATTCAGAAGAATTAGACCTTTGCCACACACCTGTGAAAGGAAAATAAATCTTGGGAGCCCCAAATCACTAAGCTAAAGGAAAAATTCAAGCTGAGAACTGCTTAGGGCAAACCTGCCTCTCATTCTGTTCAAAGTCACCCCTCTACTCTCTGATGTAAATGCATATCTGATTGGCTGTTTTGGAGAGGCTAAGCAGAAACTCAAAAGAATGCAACCATTTGTCACTTTTCTACCCATGACCTGAAAGCCCTCTCCCTACTTCCAGTTGTCCCGCCTTTGCTTCGAGTTGTCCCACCTTTCCAGACCGAACCAATGTTCAGCTTTCAAATGCTGATTGATGTCTCATCTCTCCCTAACATGTGTAAAACCAAACTGTGCTCTGACCACGTTGGGCACATGTTGTCAGTACCTCCTGAGGCTGTGTCATGGGTACACGTCACCAACCTTGGCAAAATAAACTTTCCAAATCGACTGAGATCTGTTTCAGATATTCGGGGTTCACACACCATATACAAATATCAACTAAAAATGAATTAAAGACTCAAATCTAAGACCTGAAACTGTAAAACTACTGTAAGAAAACAAAGGGTGAAAGTTCCACAGCATCGATCTGGGCAATGATTTGTTGTGTAGGACCCCAAAGCACAGCCAACAAAAGTAAATAGACAAATGGGGCTGCATCAAGCTAAAAATCTTTGACATGGCAAAGGAAACTATTACTAGCATTTTCAAAGTGATAGGAAAAGATACATTTTTTTTTCTACAAGCAAACCTTAATATTTGAATTAATTATAATTTAATTTTTTCCTATGTTTATTCTTGAAAATGTACCAAAAAACAATGACTTAGACATTGCTTAAATATCTAAGCAATAAAAGAAATGAAGAACTCATGAAACAGCAGATTTTTATGTCATTTCCTCTATAAGATAGCAAACCCCTAAAGGTTAGGATGTATGCTTTAATTCCTTATCTTCCCTCCACAGTACCTAGCAAGATACTCTTTTACTATAGATATCTAATACCATTATTATTTTTCAGTTGATTAACAATTAAATTAATCCACTTCAATAGGTATACTAAGTTCAAATAAAAAATACATGGACAACTAGGCACTAAATTAATATTTAAGGATTCTACTTAATTTTCTATAAAGTGAATTTTTGTAAAGCATAAATTTCTATACAATAAAGACAATGTTAGCACTATAATATTGTTGTGGTTATCACCTGTGTTATGTTTAAAACTTTTAGAAGAGTATCTGGAATAAGTACTTAATAAATCACAACTATGATTTAAATTATTAATTCAATTGTTAATAATCAAACAACTACTAAACAGTACACAAAATTGTTATCCACCTCATACAAAATGGCACAATTCTCAGATGCATTTCAATGTATGAAATGAATTTATTAGTAAAATTTTTTAGCATATTAAATTTCCAAAAAAATTTTGAATCTTTTTTCCTATTTCATCAGTATAAACTAATTATAAAATTGAATATATGTGAGTTTTTCAAAAGAAATATTGACCATCATATAAAATGTCATATTTAAGAGATTAGTAAAATGCCAAAGTCCTACTGTTGGAAGCAATCTGATAATTCAATATTAAAATAATTAATAAAATATGGATAAAACAATAAAGTTTGTATTGATGTAGAACATATTGAAGGCCAAAAATAAAAATATGAATGAGGAGAAAATCAAATTTAATCTTCTTTTAGCAATTAAACATATATTTCTTTTGAGGCTACAAAGAAAAATGGCAACAAGTGTTGTCTTCAGGAAGTTTCCAGGCTTGTATTGGGGACGGTTAACAGAAGCAGGTGGTTTCAGCATAATGTTAAGTAAATGCAATAACAGTATAATCTCTGAGAGAAAACACCGAGCCTGTCCTAGGGTTTGAAGAAATTTTGAAAGGGAGGATGCCTCGGCTGATTTGAAAGGATGAAGAGGAGTTAGGTTAACAAAGAAATGCAATAAAAAGAATGGACAGAAGAAAAGAAGCATGAATCAGTATGTTATTTCTACAGCAGAAATTGTGTGTCAAGGAACAGTAAGGGGTCAACCTGGCAAGGCAGACAGACTCCATGGCTCCTGGGGTCTTACACACGTGCAAAAGAGCTGAGCTCTATTTTATAGCAATAAGAAACCACTTCTATTTGTTTTTGAGATTTTTTCCCCAAGACTTTGTGAAAAACATCTTGGAATGGAAAAATATAAAAGAGATATAGAAGATGAAAGACTGACATTACTTCAAAATGCAACCATATAAATATAGTTCGTAAAACTAGAATGGATATTTGAGATCACCTAATTCTACTGCTTCAATTTACAACTGAGAAAATTGGTCCAGAGGCAATCAGCACCTTATCAAAGGCACAGAGTTGTATTACAGTTAAGGTCTGAATATACACAAGCATGTGCACATGTGCTCTACATACACTTATGCACACATTCAACTAAAAAGCCATTATAAAGAGGTAGTGGTATGTTGAAATGTGTCTAAGAGAGACTAAAAACTTATTTATTTACTTTTATTTTTAATTTTAATTTAAATTTTTCTTTAAACTGATAGGGAAAGGGCACCTCACCCCAGGTACTGCTGCAGAGATATGCCTTTTAAAAAAATTTTTTTTAAATAGAATTTCAACTTTTATTTTAGATTCATGGGGTACATATGCAGGTTTGCTACATGGGTATATTATGTGACACTGAGGTTTAGGGTATGATTGATCCTGTCACCCTGGTAGTGAGTGTAATACTCAATAGTTTTTCAACCCTTGCCCCGATCTTACCCTCCTCCCTCTAGTATTCCCCAGTGTCTACTTTTTCCATCTTTGTGTGTATGTGTACCCACTGTTTACTTCCCACTTATAAGTGAGAACATGTAGTATATGATTTTCTGTTTCTGCATTAATTTGCTTCAGATAATGGCCTCCAGCTGCATCCATGCCACTGTAAAGAGTGTGATTTCATTCGTTTTTATGGCTGTGTAGTATTCCATGGTTTATATGTACCACGTTTTCTTTATGCATTCTACCACCGATGGACACCTATTCTGATTTCATGTCTTTGTATTATAAATAGGGCTGCAATGTATGTACAAATGCAAATATTAATCAAGAACAAAGTATGTGCCAATGCTCTAATCAATATTTTCAGTTATAATCAACTATGCTTTTCAGAAAATTAAGTTGATAGAGAACAAACAAAATGCTGGGTAGGAAATCTTAAAAATTATCTTATGAAAACTGATAAGCTAGTAAGAAATTACCAGGTCAAACTTTAAGAGAAAGCTGAAATTCAGAGGTATAAGCAGAGCAATTTAAGTCAATTTTGCTTGAAGAATAAATTATGAAAACGAGTTATATGTACGGAAAATAGAGATAGATATTGAAAGTTCTGCTTGAGTTTACTAGACTCTCTTTATTTCAGCATTGAACTTGGATTCTGAGTCATTACTTCATGTTGAAAAAAAGTAAGAAAGGTAAATCCATATTCCTCCTCACACTTCCAGAGAATTTTAGGGAGAGTTTATTTGACTCTGAGCAGAATAAGGGCAAAAAGACAGACAGAGGATTTTCCCCTAAGAAGATTTATTCATTAGCTGATGTTATTTGGATTTGTAGCCCTGGGATCCACATCACCGGGATTTAGGTTTACTTTTTTTAATTGACATATATTAATTGTACATATTTATGGGGCATATAGTAATGTTTCAATACATACATTGTATAGTGATCAGATCAGGGTGATTAGCACCTTCATTGTCTTAAACATTTATCATTTATTTGTGATGAAAACATTCAATATCTTCTTTCTAACATTTGAAACTTTAACATATTATTATTTACTGTTCCCACACTGGTGATGGGGCCTAAGTACCATTGAGAGAAACAAATATAAATTGTCTATAAAAAAAAGGCACTTTATCCTAGGTTTCAGGGACTCATCACATTGGTTTTATGGGCAATGACAAAGACATGCTAGTAGATAAACACACAAGGAAACAAGGTATTATGAGTTAAAACAGGTAAAAAACAGCCTACAATAGAAATAGACCAGTGAAATCTTCAAATTTTGGAATGACTAGACTCAGAAAATTACTTTCCTTACTCCATTTAAATAAATAAAGAACACATTGAATGTATTGGCAGGGTAAAAAAAAATCTATACACTCGTGGAAGACAGTAGTCCTAAAAGAATGAAGTAGAGATTCTAGAAACGAATATACAATACATAAAAATGAAAACATAAATGGGTTTAGGATTGCATTAAACAGAAGGGAAAATAAAATAAATAGAATGAGAAGACAGTCTGGATATTCCCATAGCTGCCAAAATAAGGAGGGGTTTATTCTATGTGTGGAATATTTTAGTTTATTTCACTCATAGAGATACATGTCTTTTTTTTTTTTTTTTTTTTTTTTTAAACATTCCTTACTTTGCATGTGATGAGGAGGTACAGAATAACTCGAGGTCCAATTCTTGTGTCTCAGTTAACACTCCCAGCAGGAGTATTCCTAAATCCTTTTTTTTTTTTTTTTTTTAGAGAGCAGTTATTGTATTTTATCTGGGGAATTGCATCCCGTGTCTATACCCAGGGGAGAAGAGGCACAACTGACCTGCTGTTTCTGGGTGTACTTTTTTGAAAAACTGTTTTTTGTTTTTTGTTTTTTTTCAATTTATATTTCTTCCATTTCTTGACTACAAACTAAGATTTTCTCTGACACAACCTAGGGAAAAACTGCTCTGAATCTTGTCTTTTCTCTGTTTTGAGCTGTGATTCCCTCTACTCTGTTATCTCTAACAAAATGATTTCATCTGCATTCTAGAAATTCCTTTGGAAGTCTGGTCACCCTGTGACATATTTTCTTACTTTTTAAGGACTACTATTATATATACATATTTGTATTTTATCTAAGTATTAGAAAAGAAAGGAGAAAGTTGAGGGTATTTAATCCACCACATTGATCTGGAACCATCCTATTTTGAACCAGGTTTTGCTGAGAACTACTTTTTTCATTCTGCACATTAACATTATCTGGGGGAATTTATATATATTTTTAAAAGGCTCAAACACAGATAAATTAAATCAAAACCTCTGGGATTGGGGACTGAGCATCCACATTTTATAAAAGCTCCCAGGTGATTTTAATTATAGCCAAGTTTGACAGATTCTTCTGTACCTCTTCCTCTGATAAATTAACTACTTTAAAGTTCATATGGAACCAAAAAAGAGCCCTTATTGCCAAGACAATCCTAAGCCAAAAGAACAAAGCTGGAGGGATCATGGTACATGACTTCAAACTATACTACAAGGCTACAGTAACCAAAACAGCATAGTACTGGTACCAAAACAAAGATATAGACCAATGGAACAGAACAGAGCCCTCAGAAATAATACCATACATCTACAACCATCTGATCTTTGACAAACCTGAGAAAAACAAGAAATGGGGAAAGGATTCCCTATTTAATAAATGGTGCTGGGAAAACTGGCTAGCCTTGTCTAGAAAGCTGAAACTGGATCCCTTCCTAACACCTTATGCAAAAATTAATTCATGATGTATTGAAGACTTAAAAGTTACACCTAAAACCATAAAACCCTAGAAGAAAACCTAGGCAATACCATTCAGGACATAGGCATGGGCAAGGACTTCATGTTTAAAACACCAAAAGCAATGGCAACAAAAGCCAAAACTGACAAATGGGATCTAATTAAACTAAAGAGCTTCTGAACAGGAAAAGAAACTACCATCAGAGTGAACAGGCAACCTACAGAATGGGAGAAAATTTTTGCAATCTACCCATCTGACAAAGGGCTAATATCCAGAACCTACAAAGAACTTAAACAATTTTACAGGAAAAAATAAAACAACCCCATCTAAAAGTAGGCGAAAGATATGAACAGACACTTCTCAAAAGAAGACATTTATGCAGCCAACAGACACATGAAAAAATGCTCATCATCACTGGCTGTCAGGGAAATGCAAATCAAAACGACAATGAGATACCATCTCACACCAGTTAGAATGGTGATCATTAAAAAGTCAAGAAACAACAGATGCTGGAGAGGATGTGAAGAAACGGGAATGCTTGTACAATGTTTGTGGGAGTGTAAATTAGTTCAACCATTGTGGAAGACAGTGTGGCAATTCCTCAAGGATCTAGAACTAGAAGTACCATATGACCCAGCCATCCCATTACTGGGTATATACCCAAAGGATTATAAATCATGCTGCTATAAAGACACCTGCACATGTATGTTTATTGTGGCACTATTCACAATAGTTAAGACTTGGAAACAACCCAAATGTCTATCAATGATAAACTGGATTAAGAAAATGTGGCAGATATACACCATGGAATACTACACAGTCATAAAAAGGAATGAATTCATGTCCTTTGTAGGGACATGGACAAAGCTGGAAACCATCATTCTCAGCACACTATCGCAAGGATAGAAAACCAAACACCGCATGTTCTCACTCATAGGTAGGAATTGAACAATGAGAACACGTGGACACAGGGTGAGGAACTTCACATACTGGGGCCTGTCTTGAGGTGGGGGGAGGGGGGAGGGATAGCATTACGAGATATACCTAAGGTAAATGATGAGTTAATGGGTGCAGCACACCAACGTGGCACATACATACATATGTAACAAACCTGCGCTTTGTGAACATGTACCCTAGAACTTAAAGTATAATAATAAAGAAAAGAAAAGAAAAGAAAAAATTGAAAAATAAAATAAAATAAAATAAAATTCTCGAGAGCAGGAACTTAACATTACTTATTTATCCAGCTAGTGTTTGTGTATAGACATATAAAGGTATATTAAATTGAATTAATAGTGGTCAGAAAAGTTCAGAGTGAGGAAATTGAGCATAATTGTTCATTCTTATTTTATTTTTTGTTTCTGAAAATTTTTTTTAAATGGAAAAATTCCAGAAAATATATTCACCTTACTTTTCTGTGTAAGTAAGCAAAATTAAAAACTTTTAATACTTGGGATCTGAACAAAGTAGTGTATTTTCATAGTTTATTAATCACACAAGTACATGCCTATGTGCACAGCCTACAGTCATACCCCTGTGCCTTCTCTACTTGTCTTTATAGTTAAACTAATTTAATATTTTTATTTGAGATGTGAATTGCTCAGTTAGCAGATTAACAGTTTCCATGATCATGTAGTTTCCGGGATTATGTTTGATGAATTCCCAGGGATGTTTTTCCTCTTTTATTTTGCTTCATATGCTAATAAATTGGTTTAGTTCATGTGGGTCAGTGTGGCACTTCTAATGAATAAACTGACTACCTAGCACAGAATCAAATCCTGGGAACTATGAATCACCAAGCTATAAATATATAGGGAGATCCCAGAAAGGTGCTGATAAACTACAGAATGGAGCTTTTTCTGCCAGATGCTGCTGGATCTAGAGGGTGAGTCAATACCTAGGTTTAGAGCTTTATCTATTTTTTAATCTAAAAAAAGCAATCTGGGAAATACTAATGTTGAATAAAATTAATGCTAAATGCAAGATTATTCATGCACTTTTATACTCCAAAGTTGTGTGCCACTCCGAGGAGCTTTTTGATCATTAAGATCAGAGAATTTTCCTCTAATTATGCTATATTTGATCCAGAATCCTATTCAACTGGCCTGCATTCACAAATTTCCTTTGATGGATAAGCCCTACAGATAGAACAACTCCCTGAAGTCTGCTGCTCAAAGACAGATAGATTATGTCCTTAATTAATTTTTTTTCAGTATGGCTGTGGTAACGATTTATTATATAAAGCGTATCATATTTTCATGGTGTGAAACAGGAAATTATATTCTTACCACTGAGCCCTTTTAAAATTTGTTTTATTGTGGTAAAACGCACACAACATAAAATTTACCATCTTAATTCTTTTTAAGTGTACAGTTCAATGTGCTAACTATATTCATATTATTGTGCAACCACAATATCTCTAGAACTTCTTTATCTGCAAAACCAAAACCTACCATTTCCCTCTGTCCTATGCTCCTGGCAACCACTATTCCATTTTCTGTTTCTGTGGATCTTTCTACTCTAGATATCTCTTAAAACTGGAATCAAACAGTATTTGTCCTCTGTAACTGCCTTATTTTATTTAACATAATGTCTTTAAGGTTCAGTTATGTTGCAGCATATGAGAGAATTTCCTTTTTTTTTTAAAGCTGAAGAATATTTCATAGGATGTATATACAACCTTTTTAAAAATAAATTTTATTTTGCATATTTAAGATACATGATATTATAAGACACTTATAAACTACCAAATGGCTATCACGTTTAGTTTATCCATTCATCCGTCAATAAACATTGAGGTTGCTTCTACCGTTTGGCTATTGTGAATAATGCTGCTGTAAATATGAGTTGGAGCTCCCTTTTATCAATGTATTTTAACCTTTCTAAATCACAACTCTTCTCTTTTACAGATAAGCAAATTGATTGAATTCTTTCATCGGGGATGACTATAAAGATTAATGTGCTCCATTCAAAACTTGCCAAATCAGAAAGTTTTTGCACTTTATCCCAGCTTCAATAATGATTAACATATGCAAATCACCTTAGTTGGGTCCTGTTATTCATGTGGTGGGTACAGAAACCGAATCTGAGATTTTGATAGTCTAGATCTTAAGTCCTGAATCCTAACTCTCAGCTCTCAATACTTCATTTCTCATATAGAATAATATAACTAAACAGAGCAAAAGCCAAAATGGCTGAAAAGTAAAAGCAATCAAATACGGAATAAAATGTTAGCTGAACAATATTGACAATGAACTATTAAAAAGATATTACAAAATTACATCAGGATAAATGGGGTATCTATCACTTCAAGTGTTTATTCTTTGTATTACAGACTATCCAGTTATACTCTTTTGGTTATCTTAAAATGTACAATTAAGTTATTTTTGACTATAGCTACCCTTTTGTTCTGGTAATTACTAGGTCTTATTCACTCTTTCTAACTATTCTTTGAACCCATTAATCTTCTCCACTCTCTCACTACCCTTTCCAGCCTCAGGTAACCATTCTTCTACTCTCTGTCTTTATGAGTTCAATTGTTTTAATTTTTAGCTCTCACAAATAAGTGAGAACATGCAAAGTTTGTCTTTGGGAGGCTGAAGGAGGATGATCTCCTTAGCCCAGGAATTCCAGACAAGCCTAAGCAAGATGGTGGGACCCTGTCTCTACAAAAATAATTTTCAAAATTAGCAGGGCACGGTGGCATATGCCTGTAGTCCCAGCTATTCTACTCTGGAAGCTGAAGAGGGAGGATCACTTGAGCCTCGGAAGTTGAGGCTACAGTGAGCTATGATTGTGCTAATGCACTGCAGCCTGATAATAGAGTAAGACCGCAACTCTTAAAAAAAAAAAAAAAAAAAATTGCTCCAAGCAAAATAAAGGGATACTGGAAAATATTGTGGAGCATGAACGAAGGATTTGAGGATTACAAAAGGCAATGATTGAATGTTAGGCGAAGTGGCAAAGCTTTGTGCAATTGATTTATGGCCAATTAAAGTGGAAATACAAGCAACTTTCATAGTAAGATATAGACAAACAAACATTGTTGATAGAATTCAGAGTATGATACTTCCTTACCCACTAAAAAAGCATTTAAAACTTCATATTGAGTATCAAAAAATAAACATTTTTCCAAAATGCTGGAAACAGAATAAGGTGCCTATAGTAAATCATTATACAATATTTCTCTGAAGTGCCTACCATTCAATTACAAAAAATATCAGATACAAGTACTTGGAAGAACCATGTAACATAATTATTGCTGAGAGCAAAATTTTCTACTTCAAGGCCAAAAAACAAGTTGATTTGCCATTAATGCCAAGTAAAGTTTTAAAATGCATCTAATATTTGATTAAAATGTTAATGGCTTTTTAAATCATAAATAAAATAGTAAAGAATGGAATGAAAAACAATCCAATTAACCTAAGGATAAATCCAGCAATAACTATAGAAAACCTCTATAAAGTAATGTTGAATATTTCTATGAAGATAAGTAAAAGTATTATTGAAGGGCATAAAAAATACATGACTTATACTAAAGACGTCAATATATTTTATATAAAATAATAATTTTTAATATTCAATAAATGCAGTTTTATTCCATTAAAATATTAATAGGAATTTATCATTTAGCAAAGTGATAATAAATACCACTAGGAAAAATAAACAAGAATAAAGCAATACTATTTTAAAACTAGTAAGTTTGTTAAGGAAATTATCCTAACAATATCAAAAGATATTAACGGGCGGACGGCCAAAATGGCTGACTGGAAGCAGCTAGTATGCACTGCTCTCATAGAGAGGAATGGAAGAGGTGAGTAAATACACCACCTTCAACTGAAGCATCCGGGTACTCTCATTGGGACTAATCAGGAAGACAACTGGATCCATGAAGAATGGAGAAGAGCATGGTAGGATGACGGCACACCAGGAGCGACAGAGCCAGGCGAACCTCCCCTGCCCAGGGAAGCCATGAGTGAATGTGCAGCCCCGGGAACCCATGCTCCTCCTACAGATCTTTGCAATCCTTGTCAGGAGACCCCTTATGAACCCGTGCAACAAGAGCCTTCAGCCTGACACACAGAGCTACATGGAGTCTCAGGAGAGCAGCTGTTTGGACACACATGGAAATTCAGAAGCCTTAGATACACAGGCTTTCTGGCTTTCTGGCAAAAGCAGCTGCAGCTCCAGGAAAGTGGGAGGTTAGTCCCCTGTGCATACCCCTAGAAAGGAGCTGAATCCAGGGGACTGAACAGCAATAGTCTGCAGGTCATGTTTCCACAGTATCTGGCAGGATAAGACCCGCTGGCTTGGAACTCCAGTCAGCCACTGAATAGCAGCATTACATCTCCCTGAAACAGAGCTCCCAGGGGGAAGGGTGGACCTGCCATCCTTGTTTGACTGACTTAGCCGTTCCAGTCTTCAGATTTTGGAGAGTCCAAGGCAACAGGGGACTGAAGCAGACCCCCAGTACAGCACAACTGCTCTACGAAAACGTGGCCAGACTGCTTTTTAAAGCAAGTCCCTAATCCCATTCCTTCTCACCAGGGGGAACCTCCTAACCAGGGTCTTCAGCTACCCCTATGAGTGTTCTACAACCAGCAGAGGTTTCAAACCTCCTTGGGATGGAGCTCCTAGAGGGAGGGAGAGCCACCATTTTTGCTGTTTGGGTGACAGCCATTGTGGCCTTTGGGTTTTGGAGTTTCTGAGGTGACAGGGCTGAAACAAACCCCCAACACAGCATAGCTGCACTATGAAAATGTGACCAGACTGCTGTTTTAAGTAGGTCATGAGCCCAATCTTCCTCACTGGGTAGGATTTCCTGAATAGAGCTTCTGGCTACCCCTGTCAGTGTTTCCTGGCCAACGGAGGTTTCAAACCTCCCTGGGACAGAGTCCCAGAGGGAGAAGTGGGCCACCATCTTTATTATTTGAGTGACTTAGGCATTGTGGCTTTGGGGCTTTAGAGAGTCCACAGTGACCAGGAGTGGAGTAGACCCCAAGCACATCAATGTTGTTCTATGAAAACGTGGCTAGGTGGCTTTTTAAGAGGGTCTTCAATCCCATTTCTCTTCCCTGGGTGGGACTACCCAACTGAGGTCTCTAGCTACCTCCTACAGGTGCATTTGGGCCAGAAACAGGTCTGTACATCCCTGGGATGAAGCCCCCAGGAGGGTCAGGCCACCATCTTTGCTGTTTCATAGTCTTCACTGTTAACACCTCCCGGTACCGGAAAATTTGAGGTGGCTAAGGACTGTAATGGACCTCCAGCACACTGCAACAGCCCTATGCTAAAGTGGCAAAACTGTTACTTAGGTGCCCATTCCCATATATCTTCACTGGGCAGGTCCTCCAGGTCTGGGCCTCCAGATGCCCCTTGCTGGGACTATTGAGCCAGTAGCAGCTCTACAGCTCCCCATATGGAATCCCCAGGGGCAACTGAAAGCCTCTCTGTCACTGCCTCTGCAGTGGAACTTCTCTTACTACACTCAGACTAATGAAGGAGCAAAGACCCTAAGTGTCTTATCCATACCTTCAACAAGCTGCAGATGACCAAAGGAGAAGCCAGTCTATCCCCTATGAGAGACAACCACCCTCCCTGCTCATCACTAGACAGGGAACCCCTGGCTTGGGCCTACCACATAGACCCTCCATCCTGGGCTGATTGCACTGAGCGATATTGACCTGCATCTCTCTTGGGTGCAAGTAAAAGACCCTTGGGCACAACCACTACTAAGGTCCCTTCCTCTGCTGCCTCCAAGTTGGGGAAGGAACAAAAACCCTGAGATTTTTGTTTGCCTCAGATTTACCTCAGAGCTTCAGTGGGCAGCTCCAGAGTGCCAAGCTGTGGTCTACTACCAGCACTGAAGGTGGAGAGGAGCCCACACTTTCAGAGGATTGAGAGGGAACACAGCTGCAACAGTGAGGAAACAGGGAAGCCACAAAACCAAGCAAGAGCCTTCCTACTGACCAGTAAGTCTAAGTGCCACCTACTGGATCACATCCCAAAGCTTCAACACCAAAAATATATTGCTAACATACCACCTTGTGAAACAAAAGACAATAAATCAGCTTCAAATAAAGACCCTGCACAAACTCTTGGCCATGTGAAAATATAGAGAAGTCTATTGACTGTACTCAATCTATACCACAGTTAAAGGATGAGAAGAGATGAGAAAGGACCAATAAAAGAACTCTAGAAACTCAAATGGCCAGAGAGACTTATGTCCTTTAAATGACCATACCAATTCTCCAACAAAAATTCCTAACTAGACTGACCTGGATGAAATGACAAAAATATAAATCAGAATATGGATAGGAATGAAGATCACCGAGATTCAAGAGAATGGCAAAACTCAATCTAAGGAAACTAAATCACAATAAGATGATACAGGAGCTTAAGCACAAAATACTCTGAATTAAAAAAAATCTAATGGACCTGACAGAACTGAAAAACACAATACAAAAATTTCACTATGGAATCTGAAGTGTTAACACCAAAATAGACCAAGCTGAGGAAAAAAATCTCAGAACTTTAAGACTGGCTTTCTGAAAAAGACATTCAGACAAAAATAAAAAAGAATGAAAATGAATGAACAAGACCTCCAAGAAGTATGGGATTATGTAAAGAGGTCAAATCTATACATCATTGGCACCCCTGAAAGGGAGAAGAAGAAAGCAAGTAATTGGAGAACATATTTCAGGATATTGCTCATGACAATTTTGCAGCCTTACTAGAGAGGCCAACAGTCAAATTCCGGAAACACAGAGAACCCCTGCAAGATTCTGTACAAGAATACCATTGCCAAGACATATACTCATCAGATTTTCCAAGGTTGAAACATCAGAATTTTAAAGGCAGCTACAGAGAAAGGGTAGGTTACCTACAAAGGGAACTCCTTCAGGATAACAGTGGACATCTCAACTGGAACCCTACAAGCCAGAAGATACTGGGAAACTATATTCAACATTTTTGAAGAAAACATCTTCTAAGAAGAATTTCAGATCTACCCAAATTAAGCTTCCTAAGTGAAGTAGAAATAAGATCCTTTTCAAATTAGCAAATGATGAGGGAGTTTGTTACCACCCCTGCTATACAAGAGATCTTTAAAGAAACACTATATATAGAAAGCAAAGACCACTACCATTTAATTAAAAAAGCACATTTAAATACACAGACCCATGACACTATAAAGCAACCACACAAACAAGCCAGTATAACATCAAGCTAACAACACAATGACAGGATCAAATCCACACATATCAATACTAGCCTTGAATGTAAGTGGGCTTAATGCCTCACTCAGAAGGCACAGAGTGGGAAGCTGGAGAGAGAAGCAAGACTCACTGTTATGCTGTTTACAAGAGACCCATCTCACATGTAATGACACCCATAGGCTCAAAATAAAAGGATGGAGAAAAATCTACCAAGCAAATGGAAAACAGAAAAAAAAGTAGGAGTTGCAATTGTAATTTCAGACAAAACAGACTTTAAACCAATAAAGAAAAAAGAAGGGCATTACATAATGGTAAAGGGTTCAATTCAACAAAAAGAGCTAACTGTTCTAAATATATGTGCACCCAACATAGGAGTACCCAGATTCATAAAGCAAGTTCTTAGAGACCTACAAAGAGATATAGAATCTAATACAATAATATTGAGAGACTTCAACACTCCACTGATAGTATTAGACAGATCTTTGAAGCAGAAAACTAACAAATATATTCAGGACTTGAACTCAACATTGGAGCAAATGGATCCTGTAGACTTCTATGGAACCCTCCACCCCAAAACAACAGAATATACATTCTTCTCATCACCACATGACACATACTCCAAAACTGACCACATAATTGGACATAAAATAATCCTCAGTAAATGCAAAAGGACCAAAATCATATCAAACATACTTTGGAATCACAGCACAATAGAAATAGAAGTAAAGACTAAGAAAATTGCTTAAAAACATGCAATCACATTTAAATTAAACAACATGCTCCTGAATGCCTTTTGGGTAAATAATGAAATTAAGGCAGAAATAAAGAAGTTCTTTGAAACTAATGAAAACAAAGATACAACATATCAGAATCCCTGTGACATATCTAAGGCAGTGCTAAGAGGAAAATTCATAGTATTAAATGCCCAAATCAAAATGTTAGAAAGATCTCAAATTAAAAACCTATCATCACAACTGAAAGAATTATAGAAGCAAGAACAAATCAACCCCAAAGCTAGCAGAAAACAAGAAATAAACAAAATCAGAGCTCAACTGAAGGAAAATGAAGACACAAAAACCACTCAAAATATAAACAAAGCCAGGAGTTGGTTTTTTTTGAAAAAATTAGTAAGATAGGTCACTAATGAGACTAATAAAGAAAAAAAGATATAAGATCCAAATAAAGACAATTATAATTGACAAAGTGGATGTTACCACTGGCCCAACAGATATAAAAATAACCATCAGAAACTACTATGAACACCTCTATGCACATAAACTAGAAAACCTAGAAAAGATGAATACATTCACAGACATGTACACTCTCCCAAGACTGAGCCAGGAAGAAATTGATTCCCTGAACAGACAAATAATAATAAGCTCTGAAATTAAATCAGTAGCCTACCAACCAAAAAAAAAGCCTAGGACCTGATGAATTCACAGTTGAATTTTACCAAACATAAAAAGAAGAGCTGTACCATTCCTACTGAAACTATTCCAAAAGATTGAAGAGGAGGTGATTCCTCCCCAACTTTTTCTCTGAGGCCAGTATTATTCTGATACCCAAACCTGGCAGAGACACAACAAAAAGAGAAAATTTTAGGCCAAGAGTCTCGATGAATGTTGATGCAAAAATCCTCAACAAAACACTTGCAAACTAAATTTAGCTCCATATGAAAAAACTAATCCTCCCAATTCAAGTAGGTTTTATCCTTGGATGCAAGGTTGTTTCATCATACAGAAATCAATAAATTTGATTCATCATGTAAACAGAACTAAAGACAAAAGCCACATGATTATTTCAATAGATACAGAAAGGACTTTTGATAAAATTCAACCTTCCCTCGTGTTAAAAACTCACAGTAAACTAAGCATTGAAGAAACATCTCTCAATAATAAGAGTCATCTATGACAAACCCAGAGCTAACATCATACTGAATGGGCAAAAGCTAGAAGTGTTCTCTCCTTGAAAACTGGAAAAAAAACAAGGATGCCTTCTCTCACTACTCCTATTCAATGTAGTATTGGAAGTCGTAGCCAGTTCAGGCAAGAGAAACAAAGGGCATCCAAATAGGAAGAGAGGAAGTCAAACCACTTCTGTTTGTAGATAACATGATTTTATATCTAGAGTCTCAACCCCAAAGCTCCTTCCACTGATAAACAACTTTAGCAAAGTTTCAGGATACAAAATCAATGTCCCCAAATCGCTAACATTCCTTTACACTAAAAGCAGCCAAGCCAACAGCCAAGTCAGGAAGGCAGTCCCATTCACAACTGCCACAAGAAAAATAAACTACCTAGGAATACAATTCACCAGGTAGGACATGAAAGATCTATACAAGGAGAATTATAAAGCACTGCTCAAGGAAAACAGAGGACACAAACAAATGAAAAAAAATCCTATGCTCATGGATAGGAAGAATCAATATTAAAATAGCCATACTGCCCAAAGCAATTCATAGCTTCAACACTATTCCTATCAAACTACCAATGATATTTTTCACAGAACTAGAAAAAGCTATTTTAAATCTCATATGGAACCAAAAAGGAGCCGGAATAGCCAAGGCAATCCGACGTATGAATATAGAGAGCAAAGTTGGAAGCATCACATAACCTAATTTCCAACTACACTAGAGGGCTACAGTAATCAAAACAGCATGATACTGGTACAAAAACAAACACATAGACCAATGGAACAGAATAGAGAGCCTGGAAACAAGTTCACACACTGACCATCTGATCTTTGACAAAGCTGACAAAAACAAGCCATGGGGGAAAGTCTCTCTGTTCAATAAATGGTGCTGGGATAACTGGCTAGCTATAAGTAGATTATTGAAGTGTACCCTTCCTTACAACATATAGAAAAATCAATTCAAGATAGATTAAAGACTTAAATACAAACCTCAAAACTATAAAAACCTTGGAAGACAACGTAGGCAATACAATCCTGGACATGAAAATGGACAAAAATTTCATGATGAAGACACCAAAAGCAATGGCAACAAAAGCAAACTCGACAGATGGGATCTAAGTAAAGTTAAGAGCTTCTGCACAGTGAAAGAAACTATCAACAGAGTAAACAGACAACCTATAGAATAGGAGAACATTAGACAAATGTCTATATCCAATATCTATAAGGAACTTAAATTCTCAAGAGAAAAACAAACAACTCTATTAAGACAACCTATAGAATAGGAGAACATTAGACAAATGTCTAATATCCAATATCTATAAGGAACTTAAATTCTCAAGAGAAAAACAAACAACCCTATTAAAAAGTGGGCAAAGTACATACACAGACACTTCTCAAAAGGAGACATATGTGCAGCCAATAAGCATATGAATAAAAGCTCAATATCCCCTATCATTAGAGAAATCAAATCAAAACTACAATGAGATATTATCTGTTACAGGAAGTCAGGAACCCCGAACAGAGGGACTGGCTGGAGCTGCAGCAGAGGAACATCAATTGTGAAGACTTCATTTTAATATGGACATTTATCAGTTCCCAAATAATACTTTCATAATTTCCCATGCCTGTCTTGACTTTAATCTCTGAACATAAATTGTGAATATTTCATTTTAATATGGACATTTATCAGTTCCCAAATAACACTTTATAATTTCTTATGCCTATGTTTACTTTAACCTCTAAATCCTGTTATCTTTGTAAGCTGAGGATGTATGTCACCTCAAGACCACTGTGATAATTGTGTTAACTGGTTTGGTTTTTTTTTTGTTTTGTTTTTTGTTTTTTTTTTTTTTGAGACAGAGTCTTGCTCTGTCACCTAGGCTAAAGTGCAATGGCATGATCTCAGGTCACTTCTACCTCTGTCTCCCAGGTTCAACGGATTCTCCAGCCTCAGCCTCCTGAGTAGCTGGGATTACAGGCACCCACCAACACAACTGGATAATTTTTGTATTTTTGTAGAGACAGGGTTTCACCATGTTGGCCAGGCTAGTCTTGAGCTCCTGATCTCAGGTGATCTGCCCACCTTGACCTCCCAAAGTGCTGGGATTACAGGCATGAGTCACTGCACCCAGTCTCCTGTAGTATATTTTGAGCAACTTGTAGTTAAGCCACCACAAAGTAGATAATGCAAGTGTTTATTGGTGAAAAAATAATTGAGTAGATGAAGGTACTCATACAGACAGACATCCTGACAGGTCAATTGTGTGTGCGTGTGTGTGTGTGTGGCCCAACTAGAACATTTCTTCTGTCAAAATGTTTGGAATAATTAAACAGTGAAGCTAATGCATTTGTTTCCAAAACATATACATTTAACTTCAGCACTTTTATCTCTCTACCAAACTATTCCTATCAAAATGGTCAAACTACTTTAGATCTTAAATGGATAGGCCTAAAGTGTCATATTGGTGATTTGAGAACTATAAATTTACATATAAATATAAATTATTATTATTGTAATTGATAGATACTGTGTTAGGTTGAATCTATATTTGCTAATATTAGACAATTTTTTGACCCACAAAAATGGAAGTTTTATGTGGATTAAACTTATCCAATTCTGAAAAGAACATGGCAATGAATATTTATCTCCTAGATCTTCAAAGTTCTCTTAACAACACAAGTAAAATTAGAAGTTGATTATAAGACAGACGGCACTGAAACAGATTTGTTGGTATAGGGTCAGGTAATTTTGCAGAAAGCAACAGCTAAAGTGCATTATCTAAAATAGTAATGATATGTATTGAAGGTGTCCTACAAATGACCAATCTAGGAGGGTATTATATTTAAAAGGTAAGAAAAAAAAAAAAAAAGAAGAAAAGAAGGAAGGAAAGAAAACAATGGAGAGGAAAGAAATAAGAAATTGAAAGAAAGGAGGAAAGGTAAGAGAAGGAGAAATGGAATGCAGGATTAAAAAAAGGGAGGGAATTTGGGGTCAATCAATGGAAACATTGTACATGAGATAATTTTCTGTGATATCAAACACTGCACAGGAGTATTTTAAAGATCTACAAAACTTTTCAGGAAAGAACTGTTTAATTTGGCATTTCCCAAACTGTTTAATCTAGTATCAGGGGAAATTCACCCCCAGTATTCAACGCGGGTCCTTTTCTATTTTCCCTAAGTGTCAGCTGGTCTGAGAAATAAAGGGAAAGAGTACAAAAGAAAGAAATTTTAAAGCTGGGTGTTCAGGGGAGACATCACATGCTGGCAGGTTTCGTGATGCCCCCTGAGCCGTAAACCAGCAAGTTTTTATTAGCAATTTTCAAAGGGGAGGGAGTGCATGAATAGGGTGTGGGTCCCAGAGATGACATGCTTCAGGGGCAACCAAAGATCACAAGGCAGGAGGTCATGGTGAGATCAGAAGGTCAGGGTGAAACAAGAATCACTAATGAACTTCCATGTCTAGCTGTGCATGCATTGTCATTGATAAACACGGTTCAAGAACAGAGAACTGGTCTGACTAGAATTTGCCAGGCTGGAATTTCCTAATCCTAGCAAGCCTGGGGGCACTGCAGGAGACTAGGGTGTGTTTCATTCCTATCTACATCTGCGTAAAGGCAGACACTCCCAGAGAGGCCATTCAGAGGCCTCCCCTGGGAATGCATTCTTTTACCAGGGCTGTTAGTTATTAATATTCCTTACTGGGGAAAGAATTCAGCAATATTCATCTTACCCATTTTCAGTAATAAGAGAAATATGACTCTGTCCTGCCTGCCACGGGCAGCCAGACTTTAAGATTATCTCCCTTGTTCCCTGAAAATCGCTGTTATCCTGTTCTTAAGGTGCTAGATTTCATATTGTTCAAATACACATGCTCTACAAATAATTTGTGCAGTTAACGCAACCATCACAGGGTCCTGAGGCGACATTCATCCTCAGCTTATGAAGATGATGGGATTAAGAGGTTAAAGTAAAGACAGGTATGGGAAATCACAAGAGTATTGACTGGGGAAATTATAAATGTCCATGAAATCTTCACAATTTCTGCTCTGCCATGGCTTCAGCCGGTCCCTCTGTTCAGGGTCCCTGACTTTCCACAACAATCTAACGTTTGACCCAGTAATTAATTTTACATGTAATTATTTAATAACTATTCTAACAAAAAGTATTATGTTTATAAAAAGGAATTTATATGGTATAGTGCCAGTGTAGCATTCTATAAAATGCACATTGATTTATGTTTGTTTTGATTAATGTGTAGGATTTTAGGTCATGATCTCCTTAGTAGACATTGCCTTTTGTGAACTCAAATCCCTCATACTTGCTTTATAAAGGAAGCAGATATTCATAAAGTTCATATTTTTCTTTCTTTATGGCATTCCAGCATCTGAACCCTGATAGGTCTTGGTGAGAGTCAGAGATGTCTTCTAGCATAAAAGCTAAACATGCCTGATGTTTGCTTTCCTGACCTTCTTTATAGCCATGATATTGATTTGCAAATCAGATGCACCTACTAGGGTTGACTCATCAGTACATTCTCAATGAGATAGAATCAGGAAAGAAAATTCTAGCAGAGAGTAAAATTGAGTTGTGAAGACAGTGGGAGGCCACAATGCTTGCAACAGCATCCTGTGCCCCATGCTAGTGTAGTCATTCCTCCCAGTGTAGGTACTTTACCTACCATGCTCTCTTCTTGGGCAATTATATGGTTTGGCTGTGTCCCCAACTAAATATAATTTTGGATTGTAGTTCCCATTATACCCACGTGTCACAGGGAGGGACCCAGTGGGAGGTAATTTAATCATAGGGGTGGTTACCCTCATGCTGCTCTCCTGATAGTGAGTGAGTTCTCATGAGATCTGATGGGCTTATGGGGGCTTTTACCCCTTTTGCTTGGCACTTCTCCTTGCTGCTGCCATGTGAATAAGGACATGTTTGCTTCCCCTTCTGCCATGATTGTAAGTTTCCTGAGGCCTTCCCAGCCTCCCGAACTATGAGTCAATTAAACCTCTTTCTTTTATAAATTACTGAGCCTCTGGTATGTATTTATTAATAGCATGAGAATGGACTCACAAGTTTTGAAGCTTGTTATTGTTTGAACCAGATATGGGCCACATTTCTGGGTAATTTTGTGAACTACCTAATTTTTTTAAAAAAATTCTGTTGTTTTTCATTGCTTGCAACCAATAACCCAGGCTGATACCATGGGCTTAGTCTTACTAATAGGAAATAATTAAATATTAATGGTATAAATAAGTTGTAACTTTTCTATGCCCCAGAGAGAGTTCATTGATGGGGAAAAATATTATGGAATTCTACAGAAGAGATAAATAATTCTCAGAAGCATGAAGAAGGCAAATTAAAAGCAGGATCACCATGAGTGGTAATGCGTTAAAATTTAGTAGTGAGGGAGGGTATTTCTTCCAGATGAGTGAAACAATACACCTCTCTGTTTATAATTTATGGCATAATTTAATCTAGCCCTTTCTTCCTTTGGTAACTGTCATTTCTTCCTTTTGATTTCCTTGAATTTAATTGCTTCATAAAAGATTTGTCATTGTATCAGATTGTTCTGAGGTTAATATTTAAGAGCTATCGTCAATGTACCACCAAAAATAACCTAGTGCAGAAAGCACGTGACAGAGAATATTACAATGTCTGAAAACAAAGCAAAATGGTCTCTGACAGGATTGTATTGAATCTTTCAGAGATCATAATAAGATATGATATTTGAGCTGCTCTAGTTTTCAAAGCTCTGTCAATATATTATATCTGAGGGTTATTCCATAAAATACAACTTTCCTAATTTTATTATAATCATTTGATGGAAATCTATTTCAGATTCAATAAGCATTTCTTAAACCGGAAAATATTGGACATAATTTAAACTTCTAAGTATAACTTTACACTGTTATAGTGAATGTAGCAGAAATAGTTTCGGGAAAATTCATTTTTCTTTTCTTTTCTTTTTTTTTTTTTTTTTTTTTTTGAGATGGAGTTTTGCTCTTGTTGCCCAGGATGGACTGCAATGGTGCTATCACAGCTCACTGCAGCCTCTACCTCCCGGGTTCAAGCGATTCTCCTGCCTCAGCCTCCCGAGTAGCTGGGATTATAGGCATGTGCCACCATGCCTGGCTAATCCTTTATTTTTATTAGAGACAGGGTTTCTCCACGTTGGTCAGGCTGGTCTCAAACTCCTGACCTGAGGTGATTCACCTGCCCTGGGTTCCCAAAGTGTTGGGATTACAGGCATAAGCCACCATGGCTGGCCTAGGAATATTCATTTCAATTCAATTTACAACACACTTGTTTTTCGGCCAGCACTATTCTAGGTATAGTGATGCAAAAATAAGTAAGACATGGTATTGGCTTCAAGGAGCAATAGGCTGGCAGGCAGTACAAGTAATTATTAAAATTCAACAAGTAAGTATGATAAAGAGCCTTAATATCAAGTGCAGTAATTATACTCTCTCAACTTTCTCCGGGTAATTGTGAAGATCAACTTTGAAACCCAACGTTCAATGTAGAGGGTAGTGAGGATTATAATTGCAAAGCTGCTGCTATGATGCAGAAAATAGAGAGATGAAAACACATGGGACTGTGTGGTGAAGTAAAAAGGCAGGAGTCTTGAAAGAGAAAAACAGGTTCAAACAAATCCAATGAAACTCTATGTTTATCAGATGTACAAAATGTGGGTAACCATCCTAACTTTTGAGTTTCTATTTCACAGTTGGAAAAACTGCACTAATGCCTACTTGGAAAGGTGGCATTGAGAGCTAGATAGAATATTAACTTATCAAGTAGCATAGAGTCTCAATTATTTTATAAAGCAATCACTCAAATTTGTAGTCTTAGCGATAATTAGATTGTCACAGTGCCTGGCACATAATCAGCATGCAATCCATATTCATTCAATGACAAACAGATTAGTATATTTGAGTGTTGGGGGTTGGTAGGGCAGGTATCGGTATCTCAGTTAATATTATTGTTCATGCTAGAGTCAAATTTGCTTTACATAACAGAAAATGCACTTATATGTCAAATTTAAAGCTAAGAGAACTAATTATATTCTGAACATGAAAAGAGCTTAATCTCTGAATAATTCACTTAAAGTAAATGCTTTGGGTATTTTTCATTTGTTACACAAATAATAATTTTAAAAATAAAAGTTTTAAATGGAAAAAAATAATAACTCTTGGCCTGTGGGCTCTACCATTATTGTTGATTAGAAAAAAATCCGAATTGAATTTATAAACATCTTCTATGGAAAAAAAAAATATTTAATTACATAGATTCTGTCTCTGGCTTTTAATGTAAGAATTTGAAATATATGAATAGTTCCTCTGATAAAGTAGACATCTGCATTTCATCCATCATTTTATTACAAATCCACAAATTTTAAACAAACTGTGGAAACATAATCAAATGGAAAGCTCAAATATAAGTCCTTTTCACTTTCTGCTCATCATGCTCAAGGGAGTAAGAAAGTATAGAAAGACTTAACATTATAAACACCTATTTAAGAACTATGTCAAATCCCCTGTAGCCCATCTCCAATTTACCATTGTATCCCCAGTTTTGCTACAATATGAGCCACCTTTAATGGTCAATGAAGAGACATGGGTATGAATGGCAATGGCACAGGCAGGAAATGTGATGCTCAGATACCTACAATGCTTAGGTACATAAAATAAACTGAATTGCTAAGATCAAGTACAAAGCCACCTGCCTAAAATATCAAGACAGATTAGGAACCAGAGTTTCAGCAGATTTCTGAAGGCAATCTGATAGGAAACTTGAAATAGACTTCCAAGAAGCAAGGCAATAGGCACCTTTATGCTATAACTGAGCATGTTTGCACAGAGAGCATTTTTTACCGATCATAAATCCCTGAAGACTCAAGGACATGCCTTCATGCTTGTGATTCTCACCTGCCATGATGTATACACATTATTTGGACATTTACCGACATGGCAGGTTCTAATTGCTTTAATCTTGGCTCCATTATTTTAGTAAAGGGTATTGCTATATATAGAAGATAGGTTCCTAGATTAGGCATATGTAAGTGACTGGTACAACATCAGAAACACAGTAGGATATCCACCAAATGGTAATTGCTCTTCCTTTCAGAGCCTTTGACCATGACTTCCAGATGCCTAGAATGCTTCTATCCTTGTCTTGCCTGTGGAAATGCTGTTCATTCATCTGGCCCCATGGACAATGTCCTATCTTCACAATCCTGGTTTGATTTCCAAGGCAACTCTGGTATAAACTGTATTATGTTTCCATAGAATTTTGTACTTTTCTTATCAAATAAAGTCAATCATGTTGTTTATAAATACAGTAAGACATTATGGAAAGAAAGTAACTATGTAACTATTTTTTTTTTTAGATTATGTTTCAGAGCATGTTGCTATGACTCAATTTACTTGATGATTGGCATGAAGGAAATGGCTATGAAAAAGTTTAGTTGCTCAGGAGACTAGGATTAAGATTCTTTAAAAATAGGGGATACATAAAAACATCTCCCCAGGCCAAGTAACTCCTGGTTTGAAAGTGCAGTATTTTGTACTGGAGGCAGTGGGCAATGACATGCAGCTGTCTTCTAATGTAACTTACCTATCAGCCACTGTCACTTAGCCGCTAGTTACTTATTCAAAGTATTCGCCACTCTTAAATACTTTCTTGTTTATTTCTTTATTAATTCACTACATATTCTTTTTCATTCTCAGTGTTGTGTAAGCTCCATATAGTCAGTCTTGTATCATTCACCATTGTGTCTCCAGGACCCTGAATTGTATCTGACATGTTGCATGACAAAGTGAATAAATAAATGAATGAATGAACAACACTATAATTTTGCAAGAAAAATGAAAGAAAAAATACTGGGGGGTCTAGGGTTGTCAGAATTTTTCTTATTAGGACTGACAGTGAAGTATTGTTATTAGAATGATAATTATTACCAACATTTCTTGATTTTCTTTCCCTTGGCTGTCCCTCCCTTCAGAGGAGGGAGTAGTATTGTCCCTGAGATCAGCAACTCGAACCTTATTGTTACACAAATGATACGAATGAAATATGTTACTCACTAGACTACTGTAAGAAGATTTTGATATCTTAATGTTCACTATCTCTATAATGCTGAGCATACTAGGATCACATTCTAGCAGGTGAAACAAGCAAATGTCATAACCATGAAACTGGGTCTTTTTTATCTTTATTTTTGTGCCTTACACATAGATAGTACTCAACAAATGTTGAAAGAATAGATATATACAATATAATCAATTATTCAATTATACCTTACTATCATTTATAATACAAGTTCCCAAGGAAATGCATTGAAAGTGATTTTGAACTACAGGTGAAAACACACCTCTTTGACCTTTGACATGTAGCTGTGCCTTGCCAGCCAGGGTAGTGGGAACTTTCAGGTTAGTGGGAGGTTGGGGGAGAAGGTGCTTCATGTCAGTGGGAGAAAGGGGTTTAGGGCCTTGTTGTTCACAGTGTAGTCTGCATCGCTATGTAGCTTATTGGAAATGCAGAATTTAGGTCCTATTTAGGAATTCACAATTGGAATCTGTGTTTTTATCAAGATCCTTAGGTGATGTTTATGCACATGAAAATTTGAAAAGCAAAGTTTCTAAGAGGTAATATATATAAGACATCAATAATGTCTTAAATACCTAAGTAAAGATATTCTACATAGCTTTGTATTGGTAGACACACAAAAAAAATGCTCTTTAAGTCAATTTCTGTAAGGTTAAGAGGTATAACCCCCTTCCAAATCTTATTTGTGTATTTATCAGTTTCCAGAAAACATAGTCAGTGCAGTGTTCTTAATAAATCAATTCAGTGTTTAAATGACTACATTTGTTGTCTCAATAAAGCATAATAAACAGTTGCTACCTTTCATTTCTGTTTCCATCAAGGAGGAGTTAAAATATTAACTGGAAACTTGTCATTTCTGTTTCTTGGTAGGAGATTGTTCTCTCTTACACAGAAGTTGGCACAACTTCCAAGTTCAAAGAAACACAGGATTTTACATTCAGAAACATCTGCTTTGAATTTTACATTCAAAAACACAGGATTTTACATTTCAAACATCTGCTTGAAATAAAGTGTGAATATAAACATCTTTCAATGATCTTTCTCTTTTAGGCACTTCTACAGCATTTAGTCTGGGTCACAAAATTAACATAACATTATAATGTTTTGCACTAAAGGATGTTGTCTCAAATTAAATTTTAATGATGTTTAAAGAGCAACATAGACAACGTGTGCTATAGAAATTCAAAAAAGAAGTTTGGATTACTTGAGTAATCTATAAATAAGCTATGTGGAGAAAGGTAGATATGAAACCTGCTACTGAAAGATGAGGATGGATTGGATAGTGGCAAGAAATTTCAGTAAAGGCAATGACAATGGCAAAGGTGGAAACAGAGAAAGAGCAGAGCAAGTTCAGACATTCACGAGGAAATATGTTAATGAAGTGTGGTGATGGTACTCATAACGAGAAACATTGACCAAGTCAGGTTCCGTTTAGTGTTGAACTCCAAGTTGAATTACAATATTTCCTGTAGTAAATAAACATGTTTTGAGTAAGTAACAAAATAAAAAAAAATGTGTATTAGAAAGGAAGTTTAATCAAGCAAAGGTATGCAGCATGCAGGTCTAGTTACTAATGTCAATAATATAATGCTGAATCTTAATAAAGGATTGCTGAATTTCAAGTAAATGAATATACAATGATTCATATAATTTGCAGGAAAAGAAATTAGTTTCTGAAGTCAATTAACTCTTCTTCAATTTGTTTACCTGTTTCACAGTTTTCCAAAAGGTGGTAGCAATTGACAGAAAGTCACCAACAGAGGAAATGAATGTAAATGTAGGATAGACGCACTTGTCTGAACATGGCTCTAGGTGGGACTCTGCAGCATTTTTCTCTCTAGATACGAATCTGGATTCCTGGCACTTTCAAATGTATCTCTGTCTTTCTAATGTGATAATATCTAATTTCCAGTGGAGGTAAGTGGAGAAACTCCTTTTGTCATTATATGTTCTGGTGGCTCCTCCCGACTGTTATAGCCAGATACCTATCTGCCCATAAGGTTTCAAGTATTTGTTTATAACCTAACACATTCTTTATTCATTTTTTTAAAAATGACAAATAAAATTTTATGTATATTTATTGTGTAAGCATATTGTTTTGAAGTATGGACACATTGTGAAATGGCTAAATGGAACTAATTAACATATGTGTTATCTTCAACACGTATTTTTGTGGTGAGAACACTTGCATGATGTTACTTACATGTGAAGTGTAAAAAAGTTGAACTCCTAGAAATATGGAGTGGAAAGGTGGTTACCAGAAACTGGGAGAAGGGAAGAATAATTGAGGAGATGTTTGTCAAAAGATATAATATTTGAATTAGATATGGGGAATAATTCAATGGATCTATTGTACAAAATGGTGACTATAGCTAATGACAATTAATTATATTCTTGAAAATTGCTAAGAGAATAGATTTTAAGTGTTCTCACTGCAACCAGTAAATCCTGGAGTGGCAACTACAAGGGTGAATTAAAGGCCAGTTTCCCAAGCTCAGTTTCTCAGAGTATCTTCCTCTTGCCTTTCCTTATCCCAGCAAGCCCAGGCTTGAAGACTGTGGTATTTTCTAACAGTCACTATGATAATTTCTCTGCAGATGTTGGCCGAACTGTTACAGAATTATCATGTCAAAACTTCCATCCAAAACATTCATTTGTAGAATAGTTATGGTGACACAGGCATCTCTTGGAACAGCAGTGTTCTCAGGGGGTCCCTACTTGACAGACATTAGGAAGTTGACTAGTGGGCTACTAGCCATGATGCTAACTAAGTTCCTTTGATAAAACTCTAAAGTATTAAATCAGGAGACTATTCTCCTGTGAGGAATCTGTTATCCTTGTCAGAGGAAAAAGCAGGCTCAATCGATGTTATCCTAGTTTTTCTTCCTTTCTACAACTTGAAATTATGATAAATTAACAGGAGAAGAGATGATGGAGGAGAGTACAAGAGATGGCTGTGATGTTCCATTCCATTACGTCCAGACAGAACCAGCCAAAAAGCAGGCTAACAATCAAGAGGAGCTAGAAACTGAAACTTTTTGGATAGGGGAGTAAAATGTCTAATGTCAGGACCCAATTTAGAGTTCTTAAATTATCTGAATCATTAAATATTGGACTACTGGAAAAGCAACAGTTTTAATCAATCAACAATTCAATCACCATAAATTATTTTGAGCACCTGTGGTAAGTTCAAAACAGTTCAATTAGTTTTCATTTGTTTTATATGCCGAGTAATATTACATGCTGCTTCAGTGTAGGAATTATGTTCAATAATGGCATGCTTTGTCCACTAGAAGCACACAAAACATACATCTAGAAGCACACAAAACATACATTTTTTTTTCTTTTTTTTTTTTTTTTTTTGAGAGGTAGTCTCGCTCTGTGACCCAGGTTGGAGTGCAGTGGCGGGATCTCGGCTCACTGCAAGCTCCGCCTCCCGGGTTCACGCCCTTGTCCTGCCTCAGCCTACCGAGTAGCTGGGACTACAGGCGCCCGCCGCGCCGGGCTAATTTTTTTGCATTTTTAGTAGAGACGGGGTTTCGCAGTGTTAGCCAGGATGATCTCCATCTCCTGACCTCGTGATCCGCCTGCCTCGGCTTCCCAAAGTGCTGGGATTACAGTCGTGAGCCACTGCGCCCGGCCTTACATGTTAATTTATAAAGGTAAACAAGAGCTGAAACTATTAGTCCAATAGTGATAGGGAGACTTGGGTTTTTCTTACTGCTGAATTGTATTCTCCATCAGCCTACTCAAAAAGGGCCTTGATCTTAAAGTGAAAATGAAACAAAGGCTATTAGTTTGGAAAGGATCGTATAGGCTTCCTAGAACACCCTTCTATTTAATGCATGGTTCTCCTAATAATCTAAATTTATGTATGCTTATTTGTGATGTGACTCTCACAAGCCTGATCTTATGTTCAGTTGAAACATGAAGTGATTTATCTGTGAGATCTGGGAGGTTCCTAGAAGTTGCCACTTCAGGATACAGATAATGTTGAAGCTATGAGCTTCTAATTTCTGGAGGCAGAGCCATTATCTGAATGACATGAGAGAGAAGAGAATGAACCTGTTTCCACTCACTGATCTCTAGAATTACTAGATCTCCTCTGTACATGGAGGAACTTAGCAAAAAGGCAATTGGATTTAAACCTGACTACACATTAGAATCACCTGGGAGACTTGACCGATATACAAATGCCTGGTCTCCACTCCCAGGTATTTAAATTTAATTGGCCTGAGATGGCTCCTGGGCATTTGCAAATTTTAAAGCTTTTTGCATGCTTTAAATGTGCCATCAGAGTTGAGAACCATTAGAGGAGAAGTCATCAAGTTGATCTGGTCTCCTGCTCTGACATTCTGAGACTCTGGAAAACAACAGTTCTAGTAAGTTTCCAGTGACGGATCGGGGGAGATCTGAAGCTTGGATCACTGTAGCTTTAATCATCTACTGTTACTCTAGTAGAGTAACACATTTCACTAATCCAAGAATTCACTCTCCATAGCTCCTGCTATGAAATTTATGACATTTCTAATGAGTCCAAAGAGCCCCCAATAGAAAAAAAATATGCCCTTTGTTGATTTCAAAATTTTTGCCATACATGGAAGTTTCAGAATATTTTTTCCAATTTTAGCTAATATTATACCAATTATAAACATTATACACATCAGAATTGATTATTTCTTATAAGTTGGATGAAATTATCTTCTACCTATAACATTCCTTCTGTAAGGAGATAGTGAAATATTTGTTAGTGGAAAATTCTGTATAGACAACTCTTAAATAGCATCTATAAATCTTTGAGAAAACACAAGTAGTAACATAATTCTAGTGGGTTATTGTCACATGAAGATACAAGCCTGAACTTATAAAATCATTCTTGACTATGAGAGAGAGTTAAAAATGTCTTTTGCTGGAAATTGCTGAGGAAATATAAAAGTGTATTATTATTTTGGATTCTGTTTATTGAAAATATTTTTGGAACTGGAAAATTAATTAGCTGGCTGATTGAATTAAAGGCGACTGGTGAGAACTATCCTTCACAAACTGCAATTTCAAAAAGCTCCACTTTAACCTAAAGGCTGCGGATTTGTTCCTGATTTAATTTGGAAGACCAAGTCTCACATACTCATTCCACTGCTGCTCCCTGTATTTACTGTAGTTAATTGTTACTGGAAGTCTAGAGCTAAATTGAGAATTTGTGTTCTTCTAGAGTTTTGAAGAGCTGTGGGACCCTGCCACAAGAGGCTTAGCATAGAGCAGCTTCAGGTTGGATTAGGATATTTATTCCTCATGGGTGAATATTTTCTTCAGTTTTGTAGACATTTTGTCTTACAAATGATTGTATTCTCAGCAGAGGCTGAAACAGTTCACTTCTAACTCGAACAATAGGAGCAAAAAAAGAAAACAAATGACAGGAGGAAAGCTAGAGCAAGAAGTACTAGAAGAGGAGACTAAAAGACTTAGGTTATAGGAATGATGTTCACAGCCTGAGTTCAGTCTTGGCTCAGACAAACACCCCACTCTTTGTGGTACCAATTTACTGTATTATCCCATTTCCACACTGCTATAAGGAACTGCCCAAGACTGGGTAGTTTACAGAGGAAAGAGGTTTAATTGACTCACAGTTCAGCATGGCTGGGGAAGCCTCAGGAAACTTAGAATCATGGCAGAAGGGGAATCAAAGACGTCCTTCTTCACATGGTGGCAGGAAGGAGAAGTGCCAAGCAGACAGGAGAAAAGCCCCAGATAAAACCATCAGATTTTATGAGAACTCATTATTATGAGAAAAACATGGAGGTAACCACCCTCATGATTCAATTACCTCTTCATTGGATCCCTCCCATGACACCTGGGGATAATAGGAACTATAATTAAAGGTAAAATTTGGGTGTGGACACAGCCAAACCACATCACAGGTCATTTTTGGTTAGTGAACAGTTTTTAAAAGCAACTCAAGCCAGAGCTCATATCTAACCAAGACAGCAAACACCAGAAAGCCAGTGGGGGGAAAACAGTTCTATAAAAACCTCCTTGACTAGAGCAACTGAATGTATAAAGGAAGATAGAAATGCAATAGATAGATTTCTCAGCAGGTGGGGAAGAGTAACAGCTGGACCAAAGTTTGTATAAATATAAATCTGTAAATACAACTTACCAGCAGTTTGATGGGCTAAATAATTGCCCAACAAATATGTCCATGTTCTAATCCTCAGCACTAGGGAATATATTGTCTTAAATGGCAGAAGGAACTTTGTAGATGTAATTAAATTAGTGATCTTCAGATGGGGAGATTATCCTGCATCATCTTGGTGGGTCTAATGTATTCACAGGTGTCCTTATAAGAGGGAGGAAGTAGACTTAGATTCACCAAGCATATATCACGGCAGAACAGAGGTTGGACTAATGCACTTTGAAGATGGACTAAATGGCTACTAGATGAGGAAGGCCAACAACCTCTAGAAGCTGTAAAAGGCAAGACAATGAATTTTCTCCTAAAGCTAACATCTAGTACCCACTTTTTAACAGCACTGAGTGTTTACTCTGTGTTGGATATTGAGCTATGTACTCTTCCTATGTTATCTCGTTTTTCCCACATTACAGTTATATGAGGGCTTTCAGCATTCCCTTAGCCCAAGTATCATAGTTTTTGATCTTGGACTTATTTCTCTAGACGGTCTGCTGTGGATCTTCTCTAGCAATGTCTTTCCTCTTGTCAAGGGGGCATGTCCATCTGGACCTCTACCAATTTCTAGGCCATGTTCTGTGTCCTTGTATACAAACGATGGTATTCCCTTTTCAAATAGCAATAGCCTCCAGCAACTTCCCAGGAGAACACAAGCTCTATTCCCAAAGGCACATCCCAACTTCTAAAAATAAAACCCAAAGGGAGGCAGCCCAGGGTTGGCATGGGACCCCACCCCAGTAAGAAAACCAGATGTTTCCTGTTTTATTGCTCTGTCATCCTCAACATATGGCTTCCACCTCATAGTACAAGGATCACTTAAGCTCCAGCCATCTTATTCTTCTTTCAGTCAGAAAGAAGGAAAAAGGTAGGAGAAGGCACATCATTTCCCTGTTACTTCACTTACTGGAAGTAGAACACGAAGCTCTTTATAGGAAGAGTGGGAGGCCCTGCTAAAGGCACAGGTGTTTTGTACTGTCAGGCTGGCATATTCATTGCAATAACTAATATAATTTAATTCTGACCTTTTCATTTTGTACTGTTCTATTTGTCTTGTTTTACTCCTTTTTCCTCAGTGTGTGTGTGTGTGTGTGTGTGTGTGTGTATTTTCCTTACCTGCCTTTTAAAATATTGCTTGAGTTTATTATTACATTTTTCTTTCTACTTTATTTGAAGGTTTCTATTCTTTTTGTAGTTACTATCAATATTCCAGTAAACATTTAATGAAATCAACCTCTTTGCAGATTACTAGAGTGAAATAAGGATCTAGGATGGCTTTAACTCTATTCGCTTTTGTCTCTGAGGCTGGAAAAAACAGAAATGGACAAGTGGAAAACTAGAGCTAGAAGCTCTGAAAGCTGGCTTAAGCAATAGGAATGACATTCAGGAGCCTGGGTCCTTGGGACTTTGCATGCAATTGTTATCTGTTATTTTAACAGCATTGTTACAAGCTCAAATTAATTATTATCATTTTATGTCATTAATTTGTTTTTAGATGTATATGATTATTTTCTTTGCTCACCAGTCTCACTTCCATTTCAGATATTCTTTCTGGCATCTTTTTTTTTCTCCTTTTGGGTCATTTAGAATTTCTATTAATGAGAGTTTGTTTTTGGTTATCTGAAGATGTTTTACTTGTTTTTTTTCTTTAAAATAGTTTTCCTGAGCAATCAATATAATTGAATAGCCATTTTCTCTCTGGAAGCTGAAGGTGTATTTTACTCTCTGCTTGCTATGATCTAAATACTACTTCTATGTAGGTTTTTCTCTTGTTTTCTTTTTTGTTTGTTTGTTTGTTTTGAGAGGGAGTCTCACACTGTCTCTTGCGCTGGAGTGATGTGATCTTGGCTCACTGCCACATCCGCCTCCCAGGTTCAAGTAATTGTCCTTCCTACCTCAGCCTCCTGAGTAGCTGGGATTACAGGCACCTGCCATCACACGCAGCTAATTTTTTGTAGTTTTAGTAGAGATGGGGTTTCACTATGTTGGCCAGGCTGATCTCAAACTCCTGACCTTGTGATCCACCAGCCTCAGCCACCCAAAGTGCTGGCATTACATGTTCGAGCCACCACGTCTGGCCTTTTCTATCATTTTTTTTTCCTGGTATCTATTTAAAATGTATTTTGAATCTTCTTGCCCTATTCATAATGTGTCTTACATTTTATTTCACTTTTTATTACTTTGTGCTACAATATTTTGTGATTTGTTCTGATCCTTCTCCCATTTGCCAATTATGTGTGGATTTCTCAAACTTCCACTTAACAACTAAGTTGATAATTTTAACTACATTGATTTTTTTTTTCCTACAACTTTTCTGTATTCCTTTGTTAAATATACCTAGTTAATTCTGGTAGCCTTTTAATTCTGATCTTATACTTTTAATTCCATTTTATTTTCTGAAATTTAATAAGCACATCCCTTTAGCATTCTTTTAAAATATTTTTAATATATGAGTGTTTATAATTCTGTTATTGTTTGTTGTTTCTGTTGGTTCTCACTCATGGATGTGTGTTCTCTCATATGTGTGGCATAATTTTTTATTGAGAATTCATACTTGTTTACATTGTGTGTTGAGTATATACAGTACAGGGAAAATTTTGGATTGCTTCTTTCAGGTACCTAGGTAAAAAAAAATAGATCTTAATATACATGGCAATTCTTGACTCACATGTTTTGGACTGAATGATAGAGTAGATTCAGACCACAAAATATTTTAAGACCAGACTTTGACCTCATAGTCTCAGTGAAGGTTTTGTTTACATAAAGACTCTACTTAGCACTGAAACCAAATTATTCATGGTACTTTACTTATTTTACTATTTGCCTTTATGGAGTGTCTTTTTCTGTTATTTCTAAAAGAGCATGTGATTTGTTCAGATGCTTGCTTTTGAAGCTCTAAAAAATGTGGAGTCTATATGTACCTTCAGATTAACTTTCATTTTTAATACTAGCTTAAATTTATAATCCTTGCTCCCTGAGTGCATCTGATCTGAGCTAATTTCTAATATTTTATGCAAGCTTATCTGGCTACTTAGGAGTCTGTTTTAAATTATTTTGTCAATGTTTATTAGATGTTACATAGCAGGAGAATTTTGCAATTTCCAGTACATCATAATGTTGGAAACACAAGACTCATATTAATCCTTCAGAAAATTGTTCTATTCTCAGGGTGTTTACATTTATTTTAAAGGAATAAATATATTATCACTAGGTTCATATAAAATTCTATGTTTTTTGGATGCTTACATTATATAAAAGAGTGGGGGCAAAAATTTTAGGTATGATTAGGTGGTATCAGACAATATGATGTAAAACAAAATTATCTGAAGCAAGGTTGCCTGGGTTTGACTCCTTGCTCATTCACTTAGTAACTGTGTGATTACTGGGGAATTAGTTAATATTTCTGGGCCCTGGTTTTATTCCCTTTAAAAGAGGTATAATATTAATAACTCCCTCATAGGTTTATCTGAGAAACGAATCTATCAATACATGTAAAATACTTAGAGAAATGTTTGGCATATGACAAGACTAAAATAATCTAGTTATTATGATCGTAAATGGTATGGTGATATGAAGTAGTGTATTGCAAATTAATCACAGGATCAACAGGATTTTTTAAAAAGTAGATGATAGGCAGCAGCATTTAAAATTGGGATTGGTATATTTCATTCTTTATTTAAAAGAAACTGAGTTGCAAAGCTTACAAGTGAATGAAAGACAGATTTAAATATTTTTGTAGGACTTGAGTTAAAGTGTTCAATTGACAAATGTCTCTGAGTAAGCAGATGAGAAATTGGCCTTTCAAAATGACATACACTTATACATTTTAGTTAATGACTTTCAAAACATACGAGTTTAATTTTTAATGATGTTTCTTTACGTTAGGTTTATTTAGCATTCAAAAGTGATTTTTGATCACTATTTTGGAAACATTCAAAGTTTCTAAGAAATGACTGCTGTTACTAGGATATATTTTCTTTTTATATTAATTCATCTCCTGTTTAACATTTTAAGATTTTACAGACAAATAAAGATCTTCTTTCCAATGTCTTGGAAATAGGTATTTTCAACTATAAACATGTTATGAAAACTATAATATTTTTTTCCAGCCTGCTGAAGAGAACTGGCCTGAAAAAATATAAATCCATGTAAAAATATGCACCATGGGTTTGTTGTGGGAGAATTTAAATTCCCTTCTTTTCTTCTCGGAAGAAATATGTAATGCAGCACTTTTTCTTCATTGCAGCTTCAGGGAATTCATGCTTAAAACTATAGAAAAGGTGATTGGGACAGGCACTTCGTTTGATGATATGATTCTTTGGAAATAAAATAATCCTTCTTCCAATCTGGGATACAAGAATTTACTTTTTGATACACCTATTCCTCAAGACTGAGATTTTGTTTTAGGCATATACAAATTTTGAATGCCTCATATTGGAGACACTTATAATAAAGGTAAAACTGAGTGTTGGGAACCCAAAATCGAAGGAATTAAAATAAAAAAATAGGAGCACAAGCTTTCTCAGTGTGATCTTTTGAGGTGAAAATACATTGCAAGAAAATAAAGCTTGGCTTTATAATTCCAAATTAGCGTTTGTAGCCAATAGGTATTGAGAGGCTGTTGATACCAGATGAAAATAAACTGCTCTATCTTCATGATAGAGGCTGGACACAAGTTTTTACTGTTGAAGCACAGGCTCTGCAATATTTGATCCCAGAGAAGAGTTTTGAGAAACATAACTATAGAAAATTCATTAGAAAAAAAATCAATTTGATCTAGTGTTTTATCTAGTTAAGGACACTTATTAGTCATGTTTCTGAGGTCACAATGGTAACCCTGAGGTGGTATCAAGAACTCAGAAAGTCATTGAATCAGCAGTGAAGGAAAAGTTAACCCCTATATGTGCCTACTAACTGCAAAATACAAACAGATGTATAAACATCTCATTAAAACTACCTAAGGTAGAACCTAAAACATGTCTATCAACCAAATACGTTAATTGTATTTATTGGAAGTTAGTTGTATTTATTAGCACTAACGTAGGTTTATGAGTTATGATAAATATTATCTTTACTTTTATATTTATATATGTGAATAACATACTTTCTTAGATTTACCCAAAAACTTGGGCAACTTTTTTTTTCCCTAAAGTTGAAAATTCTTCAAACATTGATATTTACCACAAGGTGGCTGTCCAGAATTAACCATTGCTTTCGGGTCAAGTACACTGTCCATGAATTTTACTTCATTAAAATGTGATTGTTGTTTGTGTCCCTACAACTTCAAGGTTCAAAATTGCCAGAGTCCTAGTTTCTATATCTGTCCTTATAAACAATATTTTGTGAAATAAAAAGTTATAAACACATAGAGATAAATTCAAGAGATTATTTTCATTTTAATTTGTATGAACTAGCCAAGATGTAGGAACCATATTAAAATGTGGCAGGTTCTCCTAAAATGAAAATTGAACGAGATTAGCATTATTTATCTGTGGTCAGCATCAGGTCCAATGTGAGGTATGCATTCATATAGCAGGTGCTTCAGCTAATGAGTTATTTAGTTAATGTAATGAGTTTACTGTGCTAGGTTGACTAAGTGAGGTAAATGTAAGAAATGCCTTTTTCTTTCTCCTTATATCACCATTTATCAAATAAGAAAGGCTCTTTCTTCTCTGTTCCTGTATTTCAAGCAGGAGTCACAGATTTTGCCATTATTAAGTATTTTTAAACAATGCTATTTAAAATTATTAAAAATACAATCCAAAGTAAATCAAATTTTATCTTTTCTTCAGTTTAAAGTTTGTCTTCTCCACTGAAGCTCCCTGCCCAAACTGCGTTGAGGAAGGAAATTCTCACCACCTAGGAAATTCTCACCACCCTTTTCTGAGAATTTCTCCCTTAACAGTTAGTGAAAGCCATCTTCGTCTTTTACTATGTATCAGCCAAAGTATGCGCTGGACTACAATTCTCCAAAATGGTGTGGTTAGCATGTCTGGCATGATGGGGCTATAGGATGTGTGATCACCTAACACGATTCATGTTCAGTTATTTTATCTCAGGCAGAATCCCTTTTAACATCTTTTTACATTTACTAATGCAAAAATATTTATATGCTAACTAATATTCCAGATACTATATCAAGACATGTTGAAGGTTATATAATTCAGACTTAAGTAGGACAAAGCAAATTATATTAATTGAATAATAATTTTGAGAGAAAGAAACATGAAGAGTCAGGTAGGATGAATCAGAGTCTGATGATAATTATTCATTTGGAGGGGGATTTGGTTGTGTCATTCAGTGTCAGGTGGTGCCTTCTAATACATTATTTTATTTTATTTTATTTTATTCATTTATTTTTGAGACAGAGTGTCACTCTATCTCCCAGGCTGTATGTAGTGCCACAAGCTCAACTCACTGCAACCTCTGCCTCCTGGGTTCAAGCGATTCACCTGCCTCAGTCTCCTGAGTAGCTGGGATTACAGGCTTGCACTACCACGCCTGGCTAATTTTTGTATTTTTAGTAGAGATGGAGTTTCAACATGTTGGGCTGGCTGGTCTCAAACTCCTGGCCTCAAGTAATCTGCCCACCTTAGCCTCCCAAAATGCTGAGATAACCGGCATGAGTCATTGCACCTGCCCATTTCTTTTTATTTTAAAACAATTACAAAAATAAAGGAAAATTGGAAGTACAGTACCAAATTGTCATTCTCTGAAGCATTTGAAATTAATGTAGTGCTCTGATGTCCCCCACCCCTACATACTTTAATATAAAATCTCCACAAATGAGAAATTACTACCATTGAATCTTCTGCCCCATTTAAGTTTCACCAGTTTTCTTACTTACAGCCTTTATGGCACATCATTTAGCACAAGATCATACAATGCATTTGGAGTTCTTTCATCTGAAAAAGTTATTCAGTCTTCATGTGCCTTTATTGATCTTGATACTTTTGAACATTACAAGCCAATATTTTGTACGCTGTCCCACAATTTTGTTTGTCCAATGTTTCCTTGTTATTACATTCAAATGATATGTCTTTGGCAGGCCTATCACAGAAGTGAAGTATGTTCCCCTCCTTGACTCCTCTCAAGAGCACACATTTCAAATAGTCTCATTAGCAACAATGCTCACTTTAACCACTTCATTAAGGAGGTGTCTGCCATACTCCAACCATGTAAAGTTACCACTTCTCTTCTCCAGAATTTGATAGTTTATATACTCCACCATTTTTTTCCAGTAAAATAATTAGAACACAGAGAGGTTGAATTTTTTGCCAAATAGCACACAGGTAATTGCCAGAAAAGCCAGATGGAGAACCCTAGAGTGCCAGACTTAGAGTGTGTTTTTGCTTACAGCATTTCACTAATCTTTATAATGTAAATCAGTGTGCTTCTTGAAAAAAGGTCTTCAAAATAAATAGTAGCCATAATCTATTTTCTTTTGTCAATTTTCTATATTCCATCCCCAATAATAGAGGAAAATAAAATGGCAAATCCCTACTATTTGTTCAGTTTCCTTACAGTATACCTTATCCTAAATTCTCAGGCCTAGATGATTTCACGGAGTTACCAAATATTTTTATTAAGAAACAGATCCAGGGGCAAAATCTTCAAAACTAATGAAACATGTCGTGCCCTATATTCTTGCCAGATTTTAAATGTTCTTATATATTGTTCTATCATGTTCATGATTTCCTTTCATTTTTCTTCCTGCTTTGGGAAATCTTTGCCTGGAGCTTATATTCCACTGCTTCATAAGGTATTTTAAGTATTTTCTATTTTTCTTAGCATTATATAAATTTCTAGTCAATAAATTACTCATTACTTTTTGTGGAATGCTTTTTTTTCTCTCCTATTTGTTGTCTTTCTCCTAGCAAAATAATTTTTTCTTATTGTTTCTAATTGACTTTGCAATGAGTCTTCCATCCTCCAAGAGTCTTTCTATTCGTGTGGTAAAAATTAGCTGGCAGAAATCAGGAATATAAAAGTTAAAGGATTACGTTTTATGACTCCTGAAACCTCCTAACTTCATAGTTTTCCAGGAGAAGTTGACTGAAGTCAACAGCATTCAATCAATGTTCATTGATTTTATACCAAGCAATTCCCTATATCAAGAATACAAGTAAACATATAATTCTAGATCCATGCCCACCAAGAAAATACAGTCTGAAGGGAAGAAGACAGATAAGTAATGAGGATTGCAATCTTTTAGGATTAGGTCTATGAAGACTAAATTGCAATGTAATGAAAAGTAGAGCAGTGCTCTTCAAATCATTGTTTATGGGTATGAAAAGACCTTTCCTAGGAGGTAATGTGTACTCTGAGTCCTAAAGTAGGAAATTGTTGTGGGAAGTCAGGGACCCTGAATGGAGGGACTGGCTAGAGCTGTGGCAGAGGAAAATAAATTGTGAAGATTTCATGGACATTTATCACTTCCCAAATAATACTCTTATAATTTCTTACACCTGTTTTACTTTTATCTCTTAATCCTGTTATCTTCGTAAGCTGAGGATGTATGTCACCTCAGGACCCTGTGATAATTGTGTTAACTGTAAAAATTGATTGTAAAACATGTGTGTTTGAACAACATGAAATCAGTGTATCTTGAAAGAGAACAGAATAACAGCGATTTTAGGGAACAAAGGAAGATAACCGTAAGGTCTGACTGCCTGCAGGGTCAGGCAAAAAGAGCCATATTTTTCTTCTTGCAGAGAGTCTATAAACAGACATGGTCTCAGTCTCCTGAGATTGGTAAGATCACCTGTCACTTGAGCCTGGGATGTCGAGGCTGCAGTGAGCCAAGATCACATCATCGCACTCCAGCCTGGGTGACAGAGTAAGACACTGTGTTAAAATAATAACAATAATAATAATAATAATAAAAAGAAGAAGAAGAAGAATTTCAAGACAGTGACAGAAGTCTTAAATTAAATGGGAGGCCCTTGTGAGCATGAGCCCTGTGCAACACAGATCACATCCGTTGAAGTCAGCCCTGCCGAAAGTCCTGGAATAGAAAGGATGAGTTGGAAGGGATGACTATAGAAAAGGCAGGGCAGTGTGGTGAACAATGACTTAAAGCAAAACCAGATCAAGACGAGCCCTGTAAAACAAGACAAAAAGTTTGGGATTACCAAGTCTATCTTATTTGAGAGTATAAGGACATATGTACCCTTTTGTTTGTGAAAGATATATGTTTATCCTATCAACTACAAAATTTTTCTTCATAGAAATAAAAATTATTTATAAAAACAAAAAATTAAATAATAGTATATACGTGTGTGTGTATATATATACACATACATATATGTATATACAGGATGTTTCCTATACATAATTACATAGACACTTCTTAAATTCCCCAAATATCTTTCCTATGGTTCTTCACATCCTTGTCTTTGAAATATAAGGTTTATTAAAAGAATGATATACTTCCAACGGTTTTTTAGACCAAAGGTTTTAAGGAGTGCACATCCATTAAAGGGTGATCTCATATCTATTACTTTCAAATTTCACCCAGTTTAGATTTAATCATACATCAAGGATATTGTAAGAATGCTGCAGAGTTGTTTTCATAGAAGATTAAAGTTGCCATAGCATCACAGTTTACCTTTCCATTGCTCTGAATAAAGATATTTATTAGTAACTGAACTTTTCTCATTATAATTTTCCATTTTTTATTGCTCTTTTAATATTAGGATGACATAAAAAGAAATCCTCAATTGTGACAAAGTTTAACTTTCTACCAAGTAGCTTTGTCAGAAAAAAAAGTGGTTAGGGTTATTGTTCCCCACTATTTTAGTCTGTTTTGGCTTCTATAATAAAAATACCATAAACTGGGTAGTTTATAAACAACAGAAATTTATTTCTTACAGTATGGAGTCTGGGAAGTCCAAGATCAGGGTGCTGGCAGATCTGGTGTCTGATGAGAGCCCATTATTCATATACGGCACCTTCTTGTTGAGTCCTTATGTGATGAAAAGGGTGAACAAGCTCTCTCAGACCTCCTTTATTGTTTTTTTTTTCTTTTTGTAAACTATTTGGAGAGATTTATTCTGAGCCAAATGAGTGACCATGGCCCATGACACAGCCCCAGAGATCCTGAGAATATGTGCCCAAGGTAGTCAGGCTACAGCTTGGTTTTCTACATTTTAGAGAGACCTAAGACATCAATCAATACCTGTAAAATGTTCAGTCTGGAAAGGAAGAACAACTCAAAGTGGATGGGGGTGGTCAGAGGGTGGGAAGGGGATTCCGCGTTATAGGTAGATTCGAAGATTTTCTGATTGATAATTAGTTGAAAGAGTTTATCTAGAAGGGAGTGTCTGTGTTAAGATAAGTGGTTGTAGAACCCAAGGTTCTCATGCAGATGAAGCCTCCAGGTAGCAGGCTTCAGAAAGAATAGACTGTAAATGTTTCTTAGCAGATCCGAAAAGCTGCCCGACTCTTAGTTAATTCTCTCTCGAATCAGGAATTAGATGTGAAAAGGGAAGAGGATTCTCTGCAGAATGTAGATTTTCCCTACAAGTGACAGCTTTGCAAGGATATTCCAAAATATGTCAAAAATTATACGTTGGGCCTGGTATCTGTTATGTTGGTATTTTATTGCTACAAAGAGTCTGCCCTCATGATCTAAGTACCTCCCAAAAGCCTCACCTCTTAATATCGTAACCTTGGGGCTTAGAATATAAACATATGAATTTAGAGGAACACAAACATTCAGACCATAACACCCACCAAGAAGTTTTTTCCAAACAACCCACACTCTACTGCTATCACTAGTTTCTGCTCATTCAGCCTCACCCATGTCCAGGTCCTCCATCTGCCCCAGGGGTTCTCGACTAAATCAATATCTCTGGAGGGTTGAAGCTCAGACATTTGTATTTTTCCAGTGCTTGAATTCACCTGCTTTTATCCCCAAATGCAGAAAGAAGACAAATAATTGCAATTCTAGGACTAGTAGCTATACCCCGTTTGTTTTTGGAAATTACCTTCTACACTGTAAAAGGATCCCAAGTATTTTTACTGAGGACTTGCTTTCTTCACAGAACTTGTTCTTGGCTCTGGAGAAACAACAGTGAGTAAGGAAGGAACGTTCCTGCCCTCTTTGAGCGTAATTTCTGGTGGGGAAACAGACAATAAATAAATTAATATAAGCATACACTAATAGTCAAAAAGCATACACTAGAAAAAAACAAATAACAAATAAGGACAATAATTGTAATAAATGCTAAGATTGGAAATACACCATTCTAAAATGTAATAAAGAAGCTAAGGCCTGAAAGCTGAGAAAGAGGCCAGCTGTACAAAGAAATAGCATGAGTTCTAGTTAGGAGAAATAAAGGACAAGCACAATACAATCATGAAATGGGAACAAAATTGTTGTTCCAAGAAAAGAAAGAACACCAATGTGAAAGCAGTATAATGAGAAAGGAGACTGGAATGAAAAGGCTATTTGCAGACAGGGGTCAAATCAGTTTATCTGTCTGAACTCCCCTTCCTGCTTGAGTTGTCATGCCCACAAAAACCCTCACTATAATATTGGCCTTTCTCATCAGCCTCCATTTCTGTTTATCTTCATCTTCTCAGCTTGACTCCCAGACTCAGACCTTATTCAGACACTGAACCTTGACCATGTCCTTTTAAGAAGAATGCAAAGGAGTAAGAATGATGAAATGGACTTTGGGGGGTTGGAGGAAAGGGTGGCAGGGGGATGAGGGATAAAAGACTACAAATTGGGTACAGCGTAACCTGTTTGGGTGGTGGTTGGACCAAAATCTCAGAAATCACCACTAAACAACTTATCCGTGTAACCAAACACCACCTGTTCCCAAAAACCTATTGAAATAATAAGTTTTAAAAAGTGTGATACTCTGGAACTTGATCTTGTCTTTGCTCCTGAGACTGTTTTTGTCAGGCATTCTTTATTTTTATTTTTTTAATTTTGCTTTAAATTCTGGGATACATGTACTGAATGTGCAGGTTTGTTACATAGGTATACATGTGTCATAGTGGTGGTTTGCTGCACCTATCAACTCATCATCTAGATTTTAAGCCCAACATGCATTAGGTATTTGTCCTAATGCTCTACCTCCCCTAGCCACTCATCACCCTCTAGCCCCTCATCCCCAAACAGGCCCCAGTGTGTGATGATCCCCTCCCTGTGTCCATGTGTTCTCATTGTTCAACTCCCACTTATGAGTGAGAATATGTGATATTTGGTTTTCTGTTCCTGTGTTAGTTTGCTGAGAATGATAGTTTCCAGCTTTGTCTATGTCCCTCATTTTTTTTTTATGGTGGCATAATATTCCATGGTGTATATGTGCTACATTTTCTTTATGCATTCTATCATCGATGGGCATTTGGGTTGGTTCCAAGTCTTTGCTATTACGAATAGTGCTGCAAAGAACATACGTGTACATGTGTCTTTGTATTGTAATGATTTATAATGCTTTGGGTATATAACCAGTAATGGTATTGCTGGGTCAAATGCTATTTCTGGCTCCAGATCCATGAGGAATCACCACACTGTCTTCCACAATGGTTGAACTAATTTACACTCCCACCAACAGTGTAAAAGCATTGCTATTTCTCTGCATCCTCACCAGCATCTGTTGTTTCCAGACATTTTAATGATCACCATTCTAACTGGTATGAGATGGTATCTCATTGTAGTTTTGATTTGAATTTCTCTAATGACCAGTAATAATGAGCTTTTTTTCATGGTTTGTTGGCCACATACATGCCTTCTTTTGAGAAGTGTCTGTTTATATTGTTTATATCCTTTGCCCACTTTTTGATGTGGTTGCCCTTTTTTTTTTTTTCCTTGTAAATATGTTTAATTTCCTTATAGATTCTGGATATTAGACTTGTCAGATGGATAGATTGCAAAAAATGTTCTCCCATTCTGTAGGTTGCCTGTTCACTCTGATGATAGTTTCTTTTGCTGTACGGAAGCTCATTAGTTTAATTAGGTCCCATATGTCAATTTTCACTTTTGTTGCAACTGCTTTTGGTGTTTTAGTCATGAAGTCTTTGCCCATGCCTATGTCCTGAATGGCATTGTCTAGGTTTTCTTCTAGGGATTTTATGGTTTTTCCATTTTACATTTAAGTCTTTAATTCATCTTCAGTTAATTTTTGTATAAGGTGTAAGGAAGGGATCCAGTTTTAGTTTTCTGCATATGGCTATTCAGTTTTCCTAGAACCATTTATTAAATAGAGAATCCTTTCCCTATTGCTTGTTTTTTTAGGTTTGTCAAAGATCAGATGGTTGCAGATGTTCAGTGTTATTTCTGAGGCCTCTGTTCCATTCCATTGGTCTATATATCTGTTTTGGTACCAGTACCATGTTGTTTTGGTTACTGCAGCCTTGTAATATAGTTTGAAGTAAGGTAGTATGATGCTTCCAGCTTTTTTCTTTTGCTTAGGATTGTCTTGGCCATATGGACTCTTTTTTGGTTCCGTATGAAATTTAAAGGAGTTTTTCCTAGTTCTGTGAAGAAAGTCAATGGTAGCTTGATAAGAATAGCTTTGAATCTATAAATTACTTTGGGTACTATGGCCATTTTCATGATATTGATTCTTTCTATCCATGAGCATGGACATTTTTCCCATTTGTTTTGTCCTTTCTTAGTTTCTTGGACAGTGACTTGTAGTTCTCCTTGAAGAGGTCCTTCATGTCCCTTGTAAGTTGTATTTCTAGGTAATTTATTTTCTTTGTAGCAGTTGTGAATGGGAGTTCACTCATGATTTGGCTTTCTGCTTGTTTATTATTGGTGTATAAGAATACTCGTGATTTTTGAACATTGATTTTGTATCCTGAGACTTTGCTGAAGTTGTTTATCAGCTTAAGGAGTTTTGGGACTGAGACGATAGGGTTTTCTAAATACACAAGCATGCTGTCCACAAACAGAGACAATTTGACTTCCTCTCTTCCTATTTGAATACCCTTTATTTCTTTATCTTGCCTGATTGCTCTGGTCAGGACTTCCAATACTATGTTCAATAGGAGTGATGAGAGAGGGCACCCTTGTCTTGTGCAGGTTTTCAAAGGGACTACTTCCAGTTTTTGCCCTTTCAGTATGATATTGGCTATGTGATTGTCATAAACAGCTCATTATTTTGAAATATGTTCCGTCAATACCTAGTTTATTGAAAGTTATTAGCATGAAGGGGTGTGAAATTTTATTGAAGGCATTTTCTGCATCTATTAAGATCATAATGTGGTTTTTGCCATTGGTTCTGTTTATGTGATGGATTACATTTGCTGATTTGTGTATGTTGAACCAGCCTTACATTCCAGGGATGAAGCCAACTTGATCATGGTGGATAAGATTTTTGATGTGCTGCTAGATTTGGTGTGCAAGTATTTTATTGAGAATTTTCACATCGATGTGCATCAGGGATATTGGCCTGAAATTTTTGTTGTTGTGTCTCTGACAGGTTTTGAATCAATATGATGCTGGCCTCATAAACGAAGTTAGGGGGGAGTCCCTCTTTTTCTACTGTTTGAAATAGTTTCAGAAGGAATGGTACCAGCTCCTTTTTGTACCTCTGGTAGAATTTGGCTGTGAATCCATCTGGTCCTGGGCTTTCTTTGGTTGATAGGCTATTAATTACTGCCTTAATTTCAGAATTTTTTATTGGTCTATTCAGGGATTCGAATTCTTCCTGGTTTAGTCTTGGGAGCATGTATGTGTCCAGAAATGTATACATGTCTTCTAGATTTTCTTTTCTTTTTTTCTGTTTTGGAGATGGAGTCTTGCTCTGTCTCCTAGGCTGGAGTGCAGTGGTGCAATCTCAGCTCACTGCAACCTCCACCTCCCCGGCTCAAGCAATCCTCCTGTGTCAGCATCCTGAGTAGTGGGGAATACAGGTGCACACCACCATGCCTGATTAATTTTTTTTTTTTTTTTTTTGTATTTTTAGTAGAAACAGGGTTTCACCATGTTGTCCAGGATGGTTTTGAACTCCTGAGCTCAGGCAATCCACCCCCCTTCACCTCCCAAAGTGCTATGATAACAGGCATGAGCCACTGTGCTTGACCCCCTTTATCATTTTTTATTGTGTCTATTTGATTCTTCTATCTTTTCTTCTTTATTAGTCAGGCTAGCAGTCTACCTATTTGGCTAATCTTTTTTAAAAACCAGCTCCTGGATTGATTGATTTTTTTGAAGGGTTTTTCATGTCTCTATCTCCTTCAGTTCTGCTCTGATCTTAGTCATTTCTTGTCTTCTGCTAGCTTTTGAATTTGTTTGCTCTTTTTTGCTTCTCTAGTTCTTTTAATTGAAATGTTCAGGTATCAGTTTTAGTTCTTTCCCACTTTCTGATGTGGCCATTTAGTTCTGTAAATTTCCTCTAAACACTTTTAGCTGTGTCCTAGAGATTCTGGTATATTATCTCTTTATTCTCATTGGTTTCAAAGAAATTTCTTATTTCTGCCTTTATTTCATTATTTACCCAGTAGTCATTTAGGAACAGGTTGTTCAGTTTCCATGTAGCTGTGTGGTTTTGAGTGAGTTTCTACTTTGATTGCACTGTGTTCTGAGAGACTGTTTGTTATGATTTCCACTCTTGTGCATTGCTGAGGAGTGTTTTACTTCCAATTATGTGGTTGATTTTACAATAAGTGTTATGTGGTGCTGAGAAGAATGTATATTCTGTTGATTTGGGGAGGAGAGTTTTGTAAATGTCTATTAGGCCCACTTGGCCCAGAGCTGAGTTCAAGTCCTGAATATTCTTGTTGACTCTCTGTCTTGTTGATCTGTCTGATATTGGCAGTGGGGTGTTAAAGTCTCCCACTATTATTGTGTGGGAGTCTAAGTCTCTTTGTAGGTCTCTAAGAACTTGTTTTATTAATCTGGGTGCTATTGTATTGGATGCATGTATATTTAGGATAGTTAGCTCTTCTTGTTGCATTGACTCCTTTACCATTATGTAGTATGCTTCTTTGTCTTTTTGGGTCTTTGTTGGTTTAAAGTCTGTTTTATTAGAGATGAGGTTTGCAACTCCTGCTTTTTGTTTGTTTGCTTGTTTGTTTGCTTTCCATTTGAATGTAAATAGTCCTCCATTCCTTTATTTTGTGTCTTTGCATGTGAGATGGGTCTCCTGCATACAGCACCCTGATGGGTCTTGACTCTTTATCCGATTTGCCAGTCTGTGTCTTTTAATTGGAGCATTTAGCCCATTTACATTTGACATTAATATTGTTATGTGTGAATTTGACCCTGTCATCATGATGCTAGGTGGTTATTTTGCACATTAGTTGATGTAGTTTCTTGATAATGTCGTTGGCCTTTATATTTTGGTGTGTTTTTGCAGTGGCTGGTACCAGTTTTTCTTTTCCATATTTAGTACTTCCTTCAGGATCTCTTGTAAGGCAGGCCTCTTGTTGAGAAACTGTCTCAGCATTTGCTTGTCTGTAAAGATTTTATTTCTCCTTCACTTTTGAAACCTCGTTTGACTGGATATGAAATTCTGGGTTGAAAATTCTTCTCTTTAAGAATGTCGAATATTAGCCACCACCCTTTTCTGGGTTGTAGGGTTTCTGCAAAGAGATCCTCTGTTAGTGCCATGTACTTCCCTTTGTAGGAAACCTGACCTTTCCCTCTGGCTGTCCTTAACATTTTTTTCTTTGTTTCAACCTTGGAGAATTTGATGATTATGTGTCTTGGCATTGCTCTTCTTGAGGAATATCTTAGTGGTGTTTCTGTATCTCTGTATTTCCTGAATTTCAATGTTGACCTATCTTGCTATGTTGGAGAAGTTCCCCTGGATAATATCCTAAAGTGTATTTTCCAACTTGATTCCATTCTCCCCATCACTTTCAGGGACCCCAATTGATCATAGGTTTGATGTCGTCACATAATTCCATATTTCTTGGAAGATTTTTTCATTCTTTTTTATTCTTTCTTCTCTAATGTTGTCTTCACACCTTGTTTCAGTAAGTTGATATGCCATCTCTGATACTCTGATATCCTTTCTTCTACTTGATTGATTTGGTTATTGATACTTGTGTATACTTTATGAAGTTCTGGTGTTGTGTTTTTCAGCTCAAACAGGTCATTTATATTCTCTAAACTGGTCATTCTAGTTAGTAGTTCCTGTAACATTTTGTCCAGGTTCTTAACTTCCTCGCATTGGTTTGGAACATGCTCCTTTAGCTCACAGGAGTTTGTTATTACCCATCTTCTGAAGCCTACTTCTGTCAATTTGTCAAATTCATTCTCTGTCCAGTTTTGTGCCCTTGCTGGAGAGGAATTGCAATCATTTGGTGGAGAAGAGGCATTCTGGTTTTTGGAATTTTCAGCATTTTTGCACTGGTTTTTCCTCATCTTCCTGGATGTATTTACCTTTGATCGTTCAGGCTGATGACCTTTCGATGGGATTTTTGTGTGGGTTTTTTGTTCTTGTTGTTGATGCTGATGTTAATGTTATTGCTTTCTGTTTGTTAGTTTTTCCTGTAACAGTCAGGCCTCTCTTCTGCAGGTCTGCTGTAGTTTGCAGGAGGTCCACTCCAGATCTTATTTGCCTGGGTATCACCAGTGGAGGCTGCAGAACAGCAAAGATTGCTGCCTGCTTCTTCCTCTGGAAGCTTCATCCCAGAGGGGCACCAGCCTGATGCCTTCCAGAGCCCTCCTGTATGAAGTGTCTGTCAACTCCTGTTTGGAGGTCTCTCCTGGTCAAGAGGCACAGGGGTCAGGAACCCACTTGAGGAGGCAATCTGTCCCTTAGCAGAGCTCACGTGTTGTGCTGGGAGAACCATCCTTGTCAGGATCCACTTCTCTCTTTAGAGCTGGCAGGCAGGAATGTTTAAGTCTGCTGAAGCTGTGCCCAAAGCCACCCCTTTCCCCAGAGGCTCTGTCTCAGGGAGATGGTAGTTTTATTTATAAGCTCCTGACTGGAACTGCTCCCTTTCTTTCAGAGATGACCTGCCCAGTGAAGAGGAATCTAGAGAAGTAATCTGGCCATAGCCACTTGGCCATGCTGTGTTGAGATCTACCCAGTCCATAGCATTGTCAGGGGAATATTGCCTACTCAAGCCTCAGTAATGGCAGACACCCCTCCCCCCACCAAGCTTGATCATTTCAGGTTGACTTCAGACTGCTGTACTGACAGTGAGAATTTCAAGCCAGTGGTTCTTAGCTTGCTGGGCTCTGTGGGAGTGGAACCCTCTGAGAGAGACCACTTTGGATCCCTGGTTTCAGCCCCCTTTCCAGGAGAGTGTACAGTTCTATCTCACTGGGGTTCCAGGCACCACTGGGGCATGAAACAACACACACACATACACACAAAAACAAAACTCCTGCAGCTAGCTCGGTGTCTCCCAGAACAGCTGCCCAATTTTGTGCTTGAAACCCAGGGTGCTGGTGGTGTAGGCACACAAGGGAATCTCTTGGTCTGCAGATTGCAAAAACTGTGGGAAAAGCACAGTATCTGGGACAAATAGCAGTACCTCATAGCTTCCATTGGCTGGAAAGAGAGGCCTCCCGCTCCTTGTACTTCCCGGGTGAGACAATGCCCCACCCTGCTTCTATTCACCCTTTGTGGGCTGCACCCACTGCCTAACCAGTCTCAATGAGATGAACAGTGTACCTCAGATGGAAATGCAGAAACTACCCACCTTTCACATTGGTCCCACTGGGAGCAGCAGACTGGAGCTGTTCCTATTTGGCCCTTTTGCCAGATCTCTTCAGCCATTTTGCCAGATCCAGGAATTCTTGCTTTCTTCCATGCCCTACTCAAATATACTATCAACATTTCCTATGGAATCTAGACCATGACCATGACCTTCAGCCTAGGACTCTTCCACCAATGTGGGTGCTGGTCAGGCACACCAGAGCCACATTTTCCTCAACTTGTTACCTAATGTGCTGCCTGCCTTTAATAATAGCAGTAGCCACTGAGTACCAGAAACCAAAAGAAGCAGCTCCTGGCAACTGCTCAAGAGCAGCCAAAAAAGGGAGCAACTGTATCCAACATGAATCATGAAACCTCAATGGAAAGATGGTCTTATTTTGGAATTTTAGCCAATAATTATTTCTCTTTTAAATTTTCCAAGTAGACTTTTAGATATTGATATCCATTCAAATATTCGTTCATGGTATAAAGTTGAAATAGCTTTCATGTTTATTTCATATTTGTTAGAAAGAAGGGAATTCCTACATAATGTTGACTTAAAAGTTAATAAACTTAATATGGTAAAACATCTTTTGTTCTTTCATATTTCACTTACTTCACTGAGAATAATTCCATGAATTCCCTTTACATATTTATACAATTCAGGCTTATCAGTTAGATTTCTTTATCCCAATAAAACAGCTTCCAAAGTACACTGACTTCAATGAGGCCCTTGTGGCCCCTGTTAACAAAACAACAGGGAAGCTTTTAAGCTCTGAATTATAATCACTTGAGTTCATGAAAACCATAGATATTAAACTTTGAATTGTTTTGCATGGGTAGCAATGATAACTGGATGGAAATTATAGTATATTCAACACCTTCACTGTTATTCTCTTATTAATTATGCTTATCACTTAAAAGTCATTGATGCAACATATGTATGAGTCAATCTCACTCAATTAATTTAAATGTTTTTATGAGTGAAATGTATTAAAATATAATCCTAAAAGGCTGTGCTTGGAAGATAATGGCTTTCAATTATAATACATAAATACAAGATTGAAAGAGATGTACCAAACCATTTCTTCAACTCCCTAAAATACTTAAATTGAAAAAGAATAACAAAGCTTACTTAGGACCCAAAATAATTATATTTAACTTAGGTTTAGTTATGCTACTTTAGTTGTTGCCAGAGATGACCAAGATATTTTAAAATCTGAATGTAAGTGTGGGACAATTAAAAGGCTGTGGACAACAGGATGCAGTGTCAGCAGTCTTATTTTTTTTAATGGGATATTTTGGAAAAATTTTAAAATAATAAGAAATATTAGGCATAAGGGAAGTAATAATCACTGAGACACTGATACTTACGAAAATAGGGTGATCAGGTGTCCTGGCTTCCCTGAGACTGTCCAGCTTTTATCCAAAAATTTCTACATCCCAGGAATAACCTCAGGCTTAGACATACAAGGATGTTTGGTCAGTCTGTACATAAACTAGAACACATAAGAAAACAATTTGAACAGAATAAAGTGGTTCTACAGAGTATGGAACAGGGTACTTTATTGTTATCCAAATAGGAGATCTATTTATGAGTAAAAACAGCATTATTAAAATTATACTGTGACAATATGCATAAACTGGAACAGACTAAAGTGAGGTCAGCAAACTTTGTCAAGGGCTGCACAGTAAATATTTCTGGGAATTTAGGAATTTTAGAGGGCAAGAGAAAGTGCAATGATGATTAAGCAAACAGTCTTATAGAGCAAAGCTGAGTCAAGAACTAGAGGATAAACAAGTTGAATGGTAAGAGTATCTTCAACTTAGTGTTGTAAGTTTAATTTTGAACAACCAAGCCACTATTTCCAAAAATTTTGCATCTTGCCTTCTATCATTCACATTTATAATCTCAATTGTCTTGCTACGAGGACCCTTTCTTGTTTTATTCCCATGAGGCTCAATGTGCAGTATGCTTGAATAATTAAAAGGCAACACTGGTGTCCTCTGGTGATTTATTTTATTAAAATCATTAGCCTACTATAGGGCAGAAAGGTCAAAATACTTAAGAGCTATATCAAGATCCCCTATAATGTTAGTGCTAGGGCACAGGGTTAACAACTGGCCTATGAAGTGGTCCAGAGAAAGACAATCTTGGTCTTCCAAAGCTGTTCACTATACAAATATTCTTGAAAAGATAGTCAAAATGGCAATCATGAAGCTTACATTAAAGTTAAGGAAAGAAAATAATAAGAAACAGAGAGTCATTAAGAGGGTTGATGTACTTCGAAGGATACTCTGGCAAATGATAATCACATGGGTCCTTGGAAGCTAAGCATCTCACTGTGCCTTTGAGGCCAAGTATCCCAGTATCATAGCTTTTCTGAGTAATTATGCTATTTCTAAGGATAAAAAGGTGAGAAAGGCAGAAGCATTCATTTCTGAAATTGGCCCGGATTCTACAAGTTTACTTAGCATTTTATAGCCTAAGTGTCATAGCGAGCACTCAGTCTAGGAGTAGTTGCTGGTATGTACCTAGGAAGGGTTAATTTTATTCTGTCCAAAGAGTACTGGGTCTTCAATATGCCACAGTTCTTGCACTGCTGATTATGCCATGTTCTATGGATGGCTTTTGCACTTTGAATGGTTCTCTTGCTACACCAGCATCTGCTGAGTTTCCTAAATATAACTTTTGATGACTCCTTAACTTTTAGTTTCCTATGAGTTCTACAATGAGCCTCTTTTGCAGTTTTTCTTCCTCTCCTAAACATCTAAGGCATGATAGTAGCATAGTCATTATATATCTTTGGAATTTCTTATTGGAATCATACACATTGGCTTTGTGCATTATTCTAAATTCTTTAGTTGAATTATAACTACTTATCTGCATAACATCTCAACTTCAAATATGAAAAAGGGTAGATGTTGATTTTTTCTTTTTGGAAAATTCAAAATATTGATTTATCCATTAATCAATATGATCACCAAATAGTTATTAAGTGTTTACTACATACTAACATGTACAAACACATTCCAATTTATTTTCTCTTAATTTCCTATCACTAATAGGAAAACCATGATTTTGCTTAGGACTTCTCATCTTACTGCTCAAATAGTGTCCATCTTTCATGGAATTTCCCCATTATAATCTTTCCTAACATTGGTTGATTTATCAATGAAATAAGGAATTATTATTCCCTTTTATTAACAGCATACTTAAGTGACTTACCAATGTTATGATGAAGCTTGGATTCAACAGAGATGTTCTATGTAAGCTTTGTGTTTCTTTTTATTCGTAGTAACAATGGTTTCCACTAGAGGATAGTTATTAACACCTCAAGGATAATTACCACTTGTGATGGCACTACCAAGATAATAAGTTGTCCTTAAATATTCATGGTGACTCATTTAACAAGACAATGGACTATGTATTATTCTCTGTTTATTACGACTTGTCTTTTTACATCTTTCTATGCAAATATTGAGTAAAATTATGTTAACAATTTTAATCATAAAAATACCACTTATGTCTATATCTTAGTAAAGCTTTCAGAGTTTTTATTTATTCAAATTTTAGTTTATTTTGTGACCTACTACTATGTGCCAGTGATGTTTGAGATGCTAGGGAGATAGTACTGGAGGAACAGGTAACATTCTTTGCTCCTGTGTGGCTTGTGGTATAATATCAAAAGAGATGAGCTGAATACCAGAGTTAAGTACCACAGCTAGGAAGTCACTTAACTAGAATTCAAAACTGGGTTTGTTTGACCTAAAGTCCAAATTGTTTCCCTTTGCCTTGAAGCCTTGACACAATCATTAATGTTTTCTACAAAAGAAAAAAAAAAAAAAGAGTTTTAAACATAGGCTGATTTCACAATGGTAATAACACTGTGAAAGAGGTTCTAAGATGTCGGCAGATATTGCTGAAAGAGTAAACTAGCCATTTGGGCATGTCTAAGAGTCAAAACATTTCTGTTCTTATTAGGTTAGAATACAGACAAACTCTAATCCCTGAGATTCACTCCATTTTAGATTATTATGCAATTTCCTAAAAATTCTATAATATTGGGTAGATTTAGGGTTTCTATACCACAAATACATTCTCCTTGATTTGAGAACCTTTTGCTGAAGCTATTCTCTAAAGACTAACCCCAGGATGGATTATAATCCTAGTTCAAGAGAACAGTATAAATCCTCAGAGATATACCTATATGTGCCTCTGAATTCCATAATGGACATGATCAGGAGGGTACCAGAAAGATAATAGGGGTTATCAGAGTTCTTAATCTTTTCCTCCATATCCATAATAAAATGTACTGGCCATTTTATGTATTACTACCTATGGTAGGCAGAATAGTCCCTCAAATATGTTCACACTCTAATTTCTGAAACCCATAGACATAGAAAACATGACTTTACAAACGTAATGAAACTTATGGAGCTAGACTATATGGATAACCCTAATCTAACCATGTTGAATCCTTTAAAGCAGAGAACTTTATCTGACTGTGATTACAGAAACATAACAGAAAGGCAAGAGGGATGTGGGATAAGGGAAATCAGAGAGATTCCAACCCTAAGAAATTTTGATTATCCACCATTGGCTCTAAGGTGTAGGAGCTCACATGCAAAAATGGAAGACATGCCTCTAGGAAATGAAGGTGGTCTCTACCTGACAGCCACAAGGAAATGGATGCCTCAGCCCTATACCTTCAAGGAAATACATTAAAACAAAAATCTGAGTGAACTTGGAAGTGGATTCTTCCCCAGAGCCTCCAGAAAGGAATGTAATACCATTAACACTACAATTTTAGCTGAGTGAGAACGGCAGTGAATTTGAGATAATAAACGGATGTTATTTTAAGGTGCTATTTATTAATGTAGTGATGAAAAACTAATGCATTACTTCTGGTAATATTTCATGGCCTCTTGTCTAGTCGGTTATGTTGACTTGTACATTCTATCTTATCAAATTTCACTGAAAATACTCAGCTTAAGACTTGTTTTTCATCGTTGGCCTCACCCCTTTTTGATTAAAGTGTCAGTTCTTACTATTTCTTTCATTCTCATGGCTCCTTTTGACTTTGGATATTTCCCACAGTTCTTTCTTTGCTCTAAAAAAGTAGTTCATATCAGGCTCAGTTACCCACATGCTTAGATCATGCTCCAGGATATAAGCTAATTTTTCTTTTCTTTTCATAGAAATTTTTCTTCCTATTTTCAGAAACTGTCTTCCTGTATTGCATATCAATATGACCATACCTCTATGAGATAGATGCACAAAGCTTCCGCTTCCCCACTTCTCCGTCTGATTATTGAGACTTTTTGCTTTCAATGGGTTCATACCATTGTATATTTATTCTCATAGTTAGCCACCCCCACTTAGGGCTGATAGTACTAAATAAGTACACTTGTAAAAAGGCATACAAAGTGGCCTTATAAAAGCAATAGATGAAAATATAAGAGAGCTAGAAGACATCTAAACCTTTTTAAAAAATTTATTTTTATCTTTACATGTATTTTGGCAATTGAAACTTTTGGAGTTAATGCTCCAGATTAACTGGAAAATGATGAAAATATTTTCATGAGGCTGTAGTGGCTACAGGGAAGGTTTCTGGGGCAAGCAAGTCTTTAGGCTTGCAAATATCAGTATACTAATTGGCAAATGACCTGGAGTTTACTTTATCTGGAGAGTTGAAACAACAGTGGATTTAGAGTCCAAAGAATATGGGACATTGCAGATTTGGAGGTCTTGGCATAAAATAGTGAAAATTTTATGATGCAAGTGGCCTCTAAAGATCTAAAGAATCTTCTAGCCTCCACGGACATGCATGATAACTTATAAATTTGAATGTCTTTGAATTAGATTTAGATGCCAGAAAATACCCCAATAACCATAGTTTAAGTTACATATAAATTTCTTACTTGCGTAAAAGAAGTTCATTTTCAGACAGATTGGAACTGACATGGTGGTTCATGATTACCAGATAATCACGAAGTTGACTTCTAACTTACTCTCCCTTATCCTAAGACTGTAATTTCTACCCTAAATATCACCTCCTGGTTTTAAAAACCACTAGAGCTCCAGTGATGTGTCTACATTTAAGTCAACAAGAAGGATGTGGAAGTGGGGAGCAGAAAATGACATTCTTTCCAAGTCAATTTCTTCTGAAAACTCTTTATTGAAGTTCTATAAAATGCTTGGTTTAGGCCAAGCATGGTGGCTCATGCCTGTAATTTCAGCACTTTGGGAGGCCGGGGCAGGTGCATCACAAGGTTAGGAGTTTGAGACCAGTCTGGCCAACATGGTGAAACTCCGTCTCTACTAAATATACAAAAAATTAGCTGGGCATGGTGGCACACACCTATCATCCCAGCTACTCAGGAGGCTGAGGCAGAAGAATTGCTTGAGCCTGGGAGGTGGAGGTTGCAGTGAACTGAGGTTGTGCCACTGCACTGCAGCCTGGGTGACAGAATGAGACTCCATCTCAAAAAAATAAAAAAAGGGGGGAGGGGGGAGGGATTGCATTGGGGAGTTATACCTGATATAAATGATGAATTGATGGGTGCTGACGAGTTGATGGGTGCAGCACACCAACATGGCACATGTATACATATGTAACAAACCTGCACGTTATGCACATGTACCCTAGAACTTAAAGTATAATAAAAAAAATAAATAAATAAAAATAAAAATAAATTAAAAAAAAAAAACTTGGTTTAGTATCATTAGCCAGATGTTATTTGACCAAACAAAAGGGAGGAAGGGAAATTAATGATTTTAGCTATGTAAAATAAACCCTAAATAAAATCAGTGTTCTGTTTTAAGAAAGAAGGAAAGAATAGATATTTTCTCAATTTTTTAAATAACACTCTCTGCCTTATTCAAATTTAAAGATTTCTACAAAAGAGAACGTTTCTCCATCTTTGTCATATATGTGGCTTGGAATACAATTATTCCTTGTTTTCAAAATTTTCTGCAATGCTGTATAAATTAAACTCATTAAGAGTCTATGCAAAAAGCAAAAAAAAATGTGACCTGTAGTAGACTATAGATTTTCACTTTTCGACTGAAGACATGGCCCCTGAATTTTCTAGAGAGCTTATCCTTTTTTCACTGTAAGCCCAGTTGCATTTGGCTGGTTGAAATTCCCCCTTATCTCCCGGAAAAGCCTCGGTTGGCCTAAGCTAATCATCCATACAATGGCTATGGTGATTCTTACTGGGATAAGCAGGCAGCCCCATCCCATTCAAGGATAGTTAGACCCGAGATTTTGCCTGACTCTTAGAAACTAAGAAACTTAATTTCTCTGGATACCACATACTTACCTGGAAGACTGCCTCTCTGGATGCAGCTGGCAGTAATCCTGAATCTCTGGATGCAGCTGGCAGTAATGCTGAGACCTCAAGGGAAGAGGCTGTCTGAGAATAGAGTGAATTTATAGACAGATCTATTTTAACAGGCAGAAAGAATGTGAAATCAGATCTTTTGAGACCCTGTATGAATTTCAAAGAAATCGTTTCACTTAAGCAAATTTGTGTCAGATTTTCTGTCCATTTACAGCCAAAATAGTCTTTATCATCATAGAAAAAAAGTGTATTTGATTGACTACTATATATTGACCACTATGCATTTCATGTTGAAATATTTTTTTAATAGTGTGCAATAATTAGTCTCAATAATAAAAACTATATCCTTCCTTCGGCCACTCAAAGAAATTTTCCTTGCATTTTCCAAAAGGAAGAAAGTTTTACTGGATTACAACATTATAATGTTGTAATATAATACAAGATATTCTTTTTATCTTTCTTCGTATCACCTCTGATTTCTACTATTTGTTCAAAATTTGTAAAGTTATTTTAGTATGTATGTATAACTAAAATGTAGATAACCAGGACTAGTTTAGCTTAATAAGTGGCTCTTATTCTATCCAGTTTTATCATCTCTTTAATTATTCCCACCATAAACTTAACCACACCTTGTTTATCCTCGTAATTGGCAATTTTGCCACAGACTGTAAAAGATACATATGATTAAATATCTTCACAAATGTTTAGTTTCTGTTAATGTTACAAGGTAGCATTTGGCAGCATTAGTATGCATAGAATATTATTTTGTAAATCTTTGACTGCCTTGCATGTTGTCTTTTACCAAATCTATAAAGCTATGGTTTTTCATTTTGCAGCCCTCGGGGTAGCAAGTTTATTGCATCAATTCAGAGAAAAAAGAAGTGACATTTGGATTTCTGAAACAGACATTTGAAGCTCATAGCACACACAACAGTTTTTAGAGAAAAACATTTGAATTTAAAAGCTTGTCTTTATTGTGCATCAAAGTTCAAGGTCTCACTCTCTACACAGAAGGGATACACAAAAAGTTTATTGAGTAAGAAAACAGAGAGAAGGATATAAAAGAAATAAAAGAGGTAGATCTTGGACACACTGCTGTGGGCCTCCTCTTGCTTACGTTCCCAGCACAAAATAAGACAGACCCACCTCTCAAGTAGGTTAGGGATATAAGCACAAAGGACACCTGTGCGTTGTATCCAGGAGTGGGTGTCTGAGAATATAGCAAGATTCTAGAATGATTTCCACACCCATAGAAGGAAGATACATAGGAGGAATAGGTATTTTTAATTACAGGCCTTGAACTAGCACCCCCCACCAAGTTTGCTCTCTACTTGAATAGAAGTAGCTGCATTTTTCTAAGCTCTTAGAAAAAATCAGCAATAGCAAGGAGAGAGAGGGTGACCTGCCTCCTATTCAACAAAAAAGAGAAATTTTGACTAAAATTCAGTCAAATGAAAGTTTTAAATTCTCATGCTTCTGACTGGCTTTCTGTGGAAATCCTATTATTTTGGGTTGAGGATGCGTCTTCTGAGACAATTTGTATTTGCTCCTGCCCGAGGCCCATTTGGTATACCCATCTTAGATAACTCTCAAATGTAAACCCTTATGAGACCAGGCCTATGACTGTAATTTCCCAGGGGAGCTCCTCCTGCTTTTGTTCCTCTGGTTCCGACTGAAACAGAAAGTCTGGGTGAGCAAACAGATTTTCCTCACCACCTTCTTCTGGTGTTAAGTGATTTTTTTCTAGTCTATTCTTGAATTGAGGTTATAGAATTTCACAAGTTCCAATTTTATTTTAGGGCTATAGCTCCAAATCTCTCTATGTACAAGCCCAAGATCTTGTATTCCATGAGGTACTTAACACTCAAGGCTGTATTTTTACCAGGATTGGAAATATCCTAGCAGCTGCTGTCCTGGCTTTAATATACAGTTGCAACCCTGATTTACTGCTTCCTATTTAGGTTGAATCTTGGGGATTTCTCTTATTTTCCAGAGAATTCAGTACATTTAAAAAGATGCCAGTTATATTCTGTCTCAATATTGTGTAGCAGAAGTTTCATCAGGATATCTGGTTTATCATAGATTGCGTTTTTCAAAACGTAGTCACTCATGTTTTCTCATTTGGGATCAGAGCTTATATGCCTTTGTTACAGATGAGGCAACAGGTTAGATGGAGAGTGCTTATTCTGTGAGACCTGTGTACTCCTTGTTAAAGAAGCAGGGCTCAAAACCTCTTCATTCTCTCTGATACATCAAGAACATCTCTTTCCCACCCACCTGTTAAAACACCCGCTGCTTCCAGACTCATGTTTTTCTTGCCTATGGCATGGTACCCTATTGACCTCCTGCTCACTCCCTTTCATTCTTTAAAGACTGTGACACCTACTTACAGCCCCCTCTTCTACCACGCATGTCACCATCATCCTGGTTCAATTTAGTGAGTGTCCCATTTAACTCTCAGGTCTTATATTTATTTGATATTTTTATTTTTTATTATGTTTGCCCTGTCTCAAACGTTTAGTTCAGGGCAGCATGCAAATGTTGCATTTACTTGTGTTTGTATTTGTATAGATTTAAAGGGTACAAGTACCATTTTATTACATGGATACGTTTTCCTGTGATGTTTATTCTCAGTAACTTCAGTCTTGATTATTTTTTTTGGACCACACAGCTACACGGAAAACATTTAATCTGAAATAATAAATTCAGCCACTTAACCTTTTGACTAAAATCTCCTGATTGTATACCCACTGAGTATTTGGAGTTTTTAGAGTTTTTTGGATAACCGTAAAGATCTATTCCCTGAACTCTCTTCTTCTTAACATTCTGCCCTATCTTGACCTTATTTCCTTCTGTGTATTGCTTAGACTCTGTGGGTCTTCATTTAAATTCTTTTGTTATTATTAACTTTAACAAGTTATTTAATTTTCTTTTGTACCCAAACAGGAAAGTCCCAAACATGAACAAATCCAACTATATGCCTGTATGAAATGTCAAATGTTAAAATCAGTTAAAGGAAATGCACAGCTTCGTAGATTACTTCTGATATAATCTAGAGATTCAATTGTCATCTGGTGTTTCTGCTTTGTTCAGCACACTTTCACTTTTTTTCTAGTTATGTATGTCTTCAGTGTTCTAAACCTTTTATCCTTTCTCCAAATCTTCAGTTAAATCAACACTATATTTTGTTCTCTTTTTAAAAAGAAATTTTGTCGGTACATAGTAGGTGTATATATTTATAGGGTACATGAGATGTTTTGGTACAAGCATGCAATGTGAAATAAGCACATAATGGGGAATGGGGTATCTGTCCTCTCAAGCATTTGTCCTCTGAGTGACAAACAATCCAATTACACTCTTTAAGTTATTTTAAAATGTGCCATTAATTCATTTATGACTATAGTCACCCTATTGTGCTATTAAATAGTAGGTTTTATTTACTCTATTTTTTTTGTATCTATTAACTATCCCCACCTCCACCCAGACCCCCACTACCTTTCCCAGCCTCTAGTAATTATCCTTGTACTCTGTATCCATGAGTTCAATTGTTTTGATGTTTAGATTGGACAAATAAGTGAGACATGTGATACTTGTCTTTCTGTGCCTGGTTTATTTCACATAACATTATGATCTCCAGTTTCATCCATGTTGTTGCAAATGAATGGATCTCATTCTTTTCTTCATGGCTGAATAGTACTGCATCGTGCATATGTACAACACTTTTTTTTTATCCATTTGTCTGCTGATGAACACTTATGTTGCTTCCAAATCTTAGCTATTGTAAACAGTAGTGCAGCAAACATAGGAGTGCAGATATCTCTTTGATATACCAAAAAGTTTCCTTCCTTTTGGGTATATACCCAGAAGTGTGATTGGTAGATCACATGGTAGCTCAATTTTTGATGTTTTGAGGAACCTCTAAACTTTTCTCCATAGTAGTTTTACTAATTGACTTTCCCTTCAGCAGTGCACAAGAGTTCCCATTTCTCCACATCCTCACCGGCATTTGTTATTGCCTGTTTTTTGGATATAAGCCATTTTAACTGGGGTGAAATTATATCTCACTGTAGCTTTGATTTTTACTTCTCTGATGATGAGTGATGTTGAGCACCTTTTCATATGTCTGCCATTTGTATCTCATATTTTGGGAAATGTCTATTCAAATTTTTGCCCATTTTCTGACCAGATTATTTTACTTTTTCCTATAGAGTTGTTTGAGTTCCTTATATATTCCGGTTATTAATCCTTTGTCATATGGGTAGTTTGCAAATATTTTCTCCCATTCTGTGGATTGTCTCTTTATTTTGTTGATTGTATTCTTTGATGGGCAGAAGTTTTTAACTTGATGTGATCCTATTTGTCTATTTTTTCTTTGGGTGCCTGTGCTTGTGGGTTATTGCTCATGAAATCTTTGTCCAAAACAGTGTCATGGGGAGTTTCTCCAATGTTTTCTTATACTAGTTTCATAGTTTGAGGTCTTAGATTTATGTATTTATTCATTTTGATTTGATTTTTGTATGTGGTGTGGGGTAAAGATCTAGTTTCATTCTTTTGTATAGGGATATCCAGTTTTCCTGCTACCATTTATTGAAGAGTCTGTCTTTTCCCTAATGTATGTTCCTGGAACCTTTGTCAAAAATGAATTCACTGTAGGTGTATGGATTTGTTTGCAGGTTCTACATTCTGTTCCATTGGTCTATGTGTCTATTTTTATGCCAGTACCATGTTGTTTTGGTTACAATATTTCTGGGGTATAATTTGAAGTCAGGTAATGTGATTTCTTCAGTTTTGTTCTTTTTGCTTAAGATGGCTTTGGGTATTCTGGGTTTTTTGTGGTTCCATATAAATGTTAGGATTTCTAATGTTATTGCTGTAAAGAATTTCATTGGTATTTTGATAGGGATTACATTGAATCTGTAAATTACTTTGGGTAGTATGGACATTTTAACAATACTGATTCTTCCAATCCATGAACATATAATATTTTTCTATTTTTGGGTGTCCTCTTCATTTTCTTCATCAATGTTTTAAAGTTTTCATTATAGAGATCTTTCATTACTTTGGTTAATTTCCATGTATTTAATTTTATGTGTGGCTATTACAAATGGGATTACTTTTTTAAATTTCTTTTTCACATTGTTCACTGTTGGCATATAGAAATGCTACTAATTTTGTATGTTGATTTTGTATCCTGCAACTTCACTGAATTTGTTCATCATTTCTAATAGTTTTCCTGTAGAGTCTTTAGATTTTTCCAAATATATGGTCATATCATCTGTAAACAAGCATAATTCGACTTCTTCCTTTCCAATATGGATGCCCATTATATCTTTCTCTTGTCTGACTGCTACAGCTAGGACTTCTAGTACTATGTTGAATAATAGTAGTGACAGTGGGCATCCTTTTAGCATTACAGATCTTAGAGGAAGGCTGTCAATTTTTCCCCATTCAGTATGATACTATTAACTGTGGATCTGTCATATGTGACTTTTATTATGTTGAGGTATGTTCCTTCTATCCCCAGTTTTGTGACGGTTTTTACGAAGGGATGTTGATTTATCAAGTGCTTTTTCAGCATCAATTGAAATGATTATATGTGTTTTATCCTATCAAGGATAGTTGATTTGATTGACAAATGCAAATTATCGGTGTGACACTTCATATCAACAGAATGTGATCCATAGTTATCCAGAGATAAATCCCTCTTGGTCATGATGAATGATCTTTCTAGTGTATTGTTGAATTCTATTTGCTAGTATTTTGTTGGGATATTTGCATTAGTATTCATCAGAGGTATTGGCCTGTAGTTTTGTTTTTCTTATGTATCTTTGTCTGATTTTGGTATCAGGGTAATACTGGCCTCAAATAATGAGTTTGGAAGTATTTCCTCTTCTATTTTTCAGTACAATTCGAGTAAAATTGGTATTAATTTTTCTTTAAATGTTTGGTAAAATTCAGCAGTGAAGCCACTGGGTCTCATGCTTTTCTTTAGTGGGAGACTTTTTATTATAGCTTCAATCTTATTACTTGTTATTAGTCTGTTCAGGTTTTGAATTTCTTCATGGTTCAATCTTTGTACATTATATGTATGTAAAAGTGTGTCCTAGATTTTACAATTTATTGGCATATAGTTGCTCAGAGTTGCCACTAATCTCTGAATCTCTGCAGTATTGGTTGTAATATCTTCTTTTTAATTTCTGATTTTATTTGAATCTTCTCTCTCTTTTGTCTTATTTAGTCTACCTAATGTTTGTCAATTATGTTTAACTTTTCAAAAACCAACTTTTGTTTCATTCATCTTTTGCATTTTTTAAAATTTCAATTCATTGATTTCTGTTCTGATATTTATTATTTTTTCTTTATTAATTTAGGGTTTGGTTTGCTCTAGCTTTTCTAGCTTTTTAAGATGCATCATTAGATTGTTCATTTGAAGTTTTTCCTCCTTTTTGATGTACGTATTTATAGCTATAAAATTCTCCTCTTAAGAGGTACTGCTTTTGTTGTATCCCATAGGTTTTTGTATGTTGTGTTTTCATTATAATTGTTTCAATAAATGTTTAAGTTTCTTCTTAATTGCTTCATTGACACACTGGTAATTCAGCAGCATATTGCTTAATTTCTGTGTATTTGTATACTTTCCAAAATTCTTCTTATTATTAATTTCTAGTTTTATTCCATTGTGGTCAGAGAAGATACTTGATATTATTTCAATTTCTTCGAATGTTTTAAGACTTGTTTTGTAACCTATGTTCTATCCTTGAAAATGATCTATGTGTTGAGGGGAAAAAAATGTGTTTTCTGTAGCTCTTAGATGAAATGTTCTCCTGTTCTCAAGCAGAAGGAATTTGGTCTATAGTACCAATTAAGTCCAATGTTTCTTTGTTGAATTTCTGTCTAGAAGATCTGTCCAATGCTAAAAGTCAGGTGTTGAATTTCCCAGCTATTATTGTATTGGGGCCCATCTCTCCCTTTAGCTCTAAGTAATATTTTCTTTCTATATCTGGGTGCTCCAGTGTTAGGTTCCTGTCTATTTAATATTGCTATATCCTCTTGCCAAATTGACCCCTTTATCATTATATAGTGACCTTCTTCTTCTCTTTTTATAGATTTTTGTCTTAAAATCTATTTTATCTGATATAAGTATAGTGACTCCTGCTCTTTTTTGATTTCCACTGGTATGGAATGTCTTTTTCCATTTCTTCATTTTCAGTCAGCGTGTGTCTTTATGGGTGAAATGTGTTTCTTGTAGGCTACAGATCAGTTGGTCTTGTTTATTCATTCATTCAGCCAGTCTGTATCTTTTGATTGGAGAGTTTAGTCCATTTACATTCAATGTTATCATTGATAAGTAAGGACTTACTCCTGCCATTTTTGTCATTTGTTTCCTGATCATTTTATGGTCTTTCTTCTTTATTTACTTCCTGTCTACCTCTAGTGAAGGTGATTTTCTGTGGTGATATAATTTGATTTATCACTTTTTATTTTTTGTGCATTTATTGTCATGAGGCTTGCAAATATTATCTCATAACCCATAATTTTAACCTGATAACAACTTAACACTGTTTGCATAAACAAAAAAGCAAAAAGAAAACTAATAAAAACTCCATGCTCTAACTTAATGCCCACTCTTTAACTTTGTGTTGTTTATATTTTATTGTACTATGTCTTGAAAAGTTGTTGTAGTTATTATTTTTGATTGGGTTCATCATTTATTCTTTCTACTTAAGGTAAGAGTAGTTTACATACCACGGTTCCAGTGTTATAATATTCTATGTTTATGTACTCACTATTACAAGTAAGTTTTTTTTTTACCTTCAGGTGACTATTTATTGCTTATTAATGTCCTTTTCTTTCTGTTGAAGCACTCCATTTAGCACTTCTTGCAAGACAGACCCGGCATTGGCAAAATCACACAGCTTTTGTTTGTCTGGAAAAGCCTTTATTTCTCCCTCATGTTTGAAGGATATTTATTGCCAGATATACTATTCTATAGTAAAATATTTTTCCTTCAGTGCTTTAAGCATGTTATGACATTCTCTCCTAGCTTGTAAGGTTTCCACTGAAAAGTCTGCTGCGAGACTTGGAGCAGGGGAGCCAGGGAAGCTCCATTGTATTGTATTTGTTTCTTTTCTCTTGCTGACTTTAGGATCCTTTCTTTATCCTTGGCCTTTAGGAGTTTGATTATTAAATGCCTTGAGGTAGTCTTCTTTGGGTTAAATCTGCTTGATGTTCTATAACCTTCTTATATTTGGATATTGATATTTTTTCTAGGTTTGGGAAGTTCTCCATTATTATCCCCTAGAATAAATTTTCTACACCTATCTCTTTTTCTACCTTCTCTTTAAGGCTAATAACTCTTAGCTTTGGCCTGTTGAGGCTATTTTCTAGATCCTGTAGGCATGCTTCATTGTTTTTTATTCTTTTTTCTTTTGTCTGCTCTGACTGTGTATTTTCAAATAGCCTGTCATTGAACTCACTAATTCCTTCTTCTACTTGATCTGTTCTACTATTAAAGGACTGTGATGCATCATTCAGTTTTCCAACTGCATTTTTCAGTTCTGAAACTTCTGCTTTATTCTTTTTAATTTATTTCAATCTCTTCATTAAATGTATCTGACATAATTCTGAATTTCTTCTCTGTGCTATCTTGAATTTTTTAAAATTTCCTCAACACAGCTATTTTGAATTCTCTGTTTGAAGGGCCACATATCTCTACTTCTCCAGGATTGGTCTCACATTCCTTCCAGTGAACTATAGATAGTTCATTTGGTGAGGTCATGTTTTCCTGGATGGTGTTGATGCTAGTGGATGTTCTTCAGGGTTTGACTATTAAAGAATTATGTATTTATTTTAGTCTTTACTGTTTGGGCTTATTTGTATCCTTCCTTCTTGGGAAGGCTTTCTGAATATCTGAAAGGACTTGGGTGTTGTGATATAAGCTGTATCTGGTTTAGGAAGCACCACAAGCCCAGTAACATTGTGGTTCTTGTAGACTTGTAGATGGTCTTTGACCAGATCCAGGAGAATTCTCTGGATTACCAGGCAGAAACTCTTGTTCTCTTCTCTTACCTTCTCCCAGACATACAGAATACTTCTCTCTGTTCTGAATCACCTAAAGCTGGGGGTGAACTGACATGAGCACCACTGTGTCCACCACTAGTTTGGCTATATTGGGTCAGAATTGAAGCCAGCATAGCACTAGGTCTTGCCCAAGACCTACTGTAACTACTCCCTGTCTACTACCTATGTTCGCTAAAGGCCTTGGGGCTCTACAAATAGCAGGTGGCAAAGCCAGCTAGGCCTGTGTCCTGACCTTCAGGGTAGCAAGGTCCCCTAAGACCTGGGTGGGTCCAGAAGTGCCATCTGGGACTTACAGACTACAGTAAAAACACCTTAAAAGTCTACTTGGTGTTCTATTATGCTGCAGCTGAACTGAATTGCAGGCTGAGCTACAAGACATAGTCCTTTCCACTCTTCCCTCCCTTTCCACAGGCAGAAGAGCCTCACCTGGTAGCTACTACCACCCCAGGGCACAAGGAGTACTGTCAGGCTACCACCGATGTTCCCTTAAGGCTCAAGTTCTCTTAAGTCAGCTTGTCACAAGTGCTGCATGACCTGCGACTCAGTCTTCCAGGCAGTGGACTCGCCTCTGGCCTAGGGCTGGTCCAGAAATGCCATCCAAGAGTCAAGCCCTGAAATTAGTGACTCCAAGAGACTGCTTGGTGCTCTGCCTCCCTGTGGCTGTGCTGGTAGCTAAGTTGTAAGACAAAGTCCCCTATACTTTTCCCTCTGCTTTTCTCATGCAGAAGGAATTTTGCCCTGTAACCACCACAGCTGGTAATGTGCTGAGTCTCACCTGAAGCCAGTAAGTCTCAGAGACCCATAAAAGGCCCTCAGTGTAGGACCTGGGTATTGCTGGTGTTTATTCAGAGCCCAAGGGCTCTTCAGCGAGCAGTGATGAATGCTGCCAGGATTGGGTCCTTTCCTTCAAGGCAGCAGGTTCCCTTCTGGTCCAGGATGTGTCTAGAAATGTCATCTAGGAGGTAGGGCCTCAAACAGGGCCTCATGACTGACTGGTGCCTTATCCTGCTGTAGCTGAGCTGGTGTCCTAGAAGCAGGACAAAATCCTTCCTACTCTGCCCTCTACTCTCCTAAAGTGGAAGGAAGGGGTCTCTTTTGGAACCTTGAGCTGTGCAGCCTGGCATTAGGAGAGGTGTGATGCCAGCACTCTCTTGGCTGCCCCAGATAGGCGTCTTAGTATTTTGTGTGCCCACTCAGTCCACTGCCTCTCAGCCTAGTTCAGCACTAGGAATCACCTAAAGACTTGTAGTCCTTATGGCCTAGACTGCCTTTCACATTTCTTTGGAGACATAGAGTGCTGTAGCCCTTGGTGGCTAGGTTTGCAGGTACTCAAGTTCAAACCAATGAGATCTGCAATTCTCTTCTGGCTGGGGCTGGTTTAAATGCTCTCTCTCTGTGCAGGCATCAGCTGAATTTGGTCTGGCTTTCTTTTCTGCTCTAACAGGACACTGAATTCTTTTCTGAATTCAGGGCCCAACAATTGCTGTGTTCTCCCTCTCCCAGTCCCCAGAGATGCTCTATGTAACACACTGCTGCTGCTGCTGGGGGTGGGGGAGGGGTGGCATCTGTAGTTCAGGACCATTTTTTCTTTCTCTTCAGTGCCAGTGCCTCTTTCAGCAATATGATGTCAAAACCAGGTACTGTGAGTGCTCACCTGATTTTTGGTTCTTATGAAGGTGTTTTTTTTTTTTCTTTTCTGTGTAGTTGTTCACTTGGTGTCTTTATGGGGAGTATGACTGGTGAGGCTTTCTATTTCACCATCTTTCTCTGCCTCCAAGAACAACACTGTTTTCTTATCCTTCACCACCAGGAAAAGAAAATTTCATCCATCACGAGGAAAATAGAAGTCATTAAGTAACTCATATTCTTCCTACCCTACATTTTTAAAACAATGGGCATGTGCATCTACCTTTTTTACCTCTTGAACAGTTACATTGAAAGAGAGATATCCCTTTGCTCTAGGGCCCATCCTCCCACACATGTAAACCATCTTTTTCTAATCCTCCTTAAAATACCCCTTAAGATCTCACTTTGTAGATTTTTATCTCACTGTCCGTACTTTTCATCTCTCCCTCATTGCTAGTACATTTTTCATTAAAAAGAGTAACAACAAAAACTTAATATGCTCCCTAACCCCATCTAAGGAAATCTTCAGGAATTGCCTCATTATTTCTTTGTTTCCTTTATAGCCAAGCCTCTAAGGAGATACGTAAATGTGTTTGTTCTGTGAAAGGGCCATGTATACAAAGCAGTCCCCAAATGCCAAAGGAGCCCAGAAATCCAAGAAGGAGGCAGGCAAATACAGTTTGTCAGTATTGGGTGATTTATTAGGGGCGCTTACAGGCAGAAGCATGGTCTTAGGCAGCCTCAAGATGGGTAGATCTCCTCGCTGTTCCTCCCAAACCCAAGGCATATGGAAAGGGTCCTATGTGTTCCAGCAAAACAGTTAAAGGCAACCCTCCAAAACCAGCAAGAATGCTGTGTGCGTCACAGCCTCTAATTTATGTGATAATGTCATGGTTGCTTTGATCTAAAAGTGGGAGTACATGTTCTTGCACCAGGGGCAGAAAATAAAACAGAAACCAGGAAACATTCATGGGGCTAGAGCCAATCAGAAGTCCACTGGTGGATTAGCATCCATGATAGAGTCACTTTTGTCTCCACAGAACTTTCGGCCTCTATTGCTGCATTGCTATTCAATTCTTGTCTCATTGCCATTTAACTTTCCAACCCATGATGCCACAGAAACTCTCTGGCCAAAGTTCCTAAGAAATTCATTTGGTTAAAACCTGGGACATACTACTTTACAAACTAACTGTTTTCTTGTTTATGTTCCAAACAGACAGAAAGCTCCTGAGGACAGAAAACATTTGCTTCTTGTTCTTACTATAACCCAGCAGATATTATAGTTGCCAGCCCAAAGTAGATACTCAATAGGTATTTCATAAATTAACATATTGATATTATCAATACATGAAAATAAAAGAATTAAAACTTCCTCAATTCTATAGTATGTTGAGATATTATTTCCCAACCACCCTGCTACAACACCAATAAAAATGCATCTAAGCAAGAAGGCATCAGAAACACAATGATACACAGTGATATCTACTCCTTACCTATTTTAAATACAAATCATTACTTCCTACTTCTAGCAACTGTGACAGTACTGAACAACAACCAAAACAGTTGTGTTTATGAATTCTCAACCACACTTTCAGTCTTATGGGCAGAGTCTTTTAGTACATAGTCTTATTTTCTTTGGCCCTGAGATTTTCTTCTGCTGAACAGAAAACATTGCCCCCTAGGACATAATTAGGACTGAAAGTATAATGCACAGCTGCACAGAACCTTGGAGTTTGTCAGTCGCACTGCATGTGTCCCTCTCTCTTCTTCCCTGCCAGACTCTGCCAGCTCTTAGGCCATCTGTAGTAGTGCTGCAAGATTGGGTTAATAAACCTGAATTACTCTGAAAGTTTTGCATTAAAATGTGAACATTTATCTTGGCCCAGGGAGCCAAGCTTTCTGTGTAATATAAAAGGTTTCTGAGATATAGGAAGAAAAGGCCTTCTTAATAAGCCCATTCAATCTTTTCTAGAGGGTCACTGACTGTTTACTTTCTTCACCTAAGTTTGATCTGCTAAATTTTCTATGTAAACTTAAAAGTACTCTATAATGGTAATAGATGTGCAGTAAATTCCAAACAAACAAACAAAACACCCAAGCAAAAAAGGAATTGGCCTGGTGAAAATTAGAAGAAAGTAGAAATCCAGCTTTTGATATCTACAAAAAAATTTGAGAATCAAATGTTCTAATTAATTAATAGAGGAAACAAAACCTTAAATAAGATGTTTTTTAAAAATTTTAGCACGAATATTTATTTAATTTGTTACTTTGCAAAAGAATCATTTCTGTTTTAAGACTAAAATTGTCCTGCACACAATTTAGGTTTACTTTTTTTTTTTTTTTTTTTTGAGACAGAGTCTCACTCTGTCGCCCAGGGATTACAGGCATGTGCCACCATGCCTGCCTAACTTTTGCATCTTTAGTAGAGATGAGGTTTCACCATATTGGCCAGGCTGGCCTTGAACTCCTGACTTCAAGTGATTCATCCACCCTGGTCTCCCAAAGTGCTAGGATTATAGGTTTGAGCCACCGCGCCCAGCCTTGGCTGACATCTTAATTCATTTTGAATAAATCAATGATGAGATTGAATGAAAACATTACTCTCTGTAGAAGTGTGATTTTTAGGTATTATGGGGTTTTATAGTTACTGTTGAACTTAGAAATCACCATACACATACACACACCCTTATTTTATACATAGAGGTCTTAGTTTCAGAAAGATACATTTGTTCAATTGCTCATTTTTTTATCCTGCTGATAAGTGCCTTCTCTGTCATGAGTTCTGTGTTGGTGTCAGTCTTCCAGAAGCCATAACACAAGTGCCCTGCCCTTGAGTAGAAGCTCACAGTCTGGTATGGAAAATGCAAAGTTAACCAGACAATTACACTTTAACATGCACATGGAAATATAAGTGTGTCTAAAATCATTTGATGGTATGTTAAAACTAGTGATAAATTAGAAGATAAAGAACATGTGTCACAGGCAGAGAGTTGATGACTAATATTAGTTTATCACCCTCCCTTCTGTTTATACATTTGTCCTGTAAATAATAAAATTTGTAGAACCTCCTTATACCCCCTGCTTTTGACTGCAGTTTCTGACTATGGCCAGGTTTCATGTTTATGAGTATTTGAAAGGAATTCTTCTATCCTAGAAAGCATGAATCAGAAATTCTTCTCGACTCTGAGACCACCTTGGGCCTCATGGAATCACAATGTCTAGTGATATTATTTCTGTGTCACTAAAGCAGAGACCAGAAACTGACAACCTGTATGTGTGCTGTGTATGGCCCACGTTTGCTCTTTGGTGCTTTAAAATAACAAACTTAAATGTTTTGGAACGTTGACTGCATTTCCAGTTTACCATGGTCTCCACTGCTTCCCACTGTTCACTATCAGTTGCTTCATTTGTGATATTTGCCTGTCCATATTGGCATTTTAATTTATGACCTTCAAATTAAACTGTGAAAGAGCCAATGCCATTTATCAGTCAAGGGGCACCAGTCAACAAAAGAAAAACAAGATATTACTAATTTGTTTTGGAGTGGTCCTATTTAAGCCATTGTTTTCTCTCTGGTAGTTGACTTGTAACTGATGGAAAATAACTCATTAAACAGTTATATTGATAGAGGGTAAGTGGGCACAAAATCATTTCATTTGTGGTTATTTATAATTAAATCTTTGGGAAAACTGATGTCCCACTTTGTCATGGTTGAAAAATAACAGGCAAACTCAATGCTTTAAAATAAAGTTACAAACTCAGAATTAAGAAAAAGTGTTCCTATACATTTTAATGAAAATACTTACCACAAAACTTAGGCACTTTAATTCCCAAGAGAGGCTTGAAGCCAGACTTTGTCATATTACTTGTGTTAGTATCACAAACTTAGAGGCTTAATATAACACACGCTTACTGTCTCATTGTTACTAAGGGTCAGGAAATGAGGGACAGCCCAGCTGGGCTCTCTACTTCAATGTCTCTCACAAGGCTATGGCTGGGGTCTCATCTGAGACTCAACTGGGGAAAGATCTGCTTCTAAGTTTGTGAAGTCATTGGCAATATTCAGTTCTTTGTGGGTTTTTGAGGACTTCAGTATATTGCTAGTTGTTGACCAGAGGCTGTCCTCAGTTCCTTGCTATTAATCCTCTCCACATGGCAGCTTGCTCCATCAAAGTCAGGAAAAAAAAAGGTCAATTGATTCTGCCAGCATGAAGGAAGTTACAATTTTATGAAACATAATCATGGGAATGACATCTCATCACCTTTGCCATATTCTATAGATTAGAAGCTTGTCAGTTCCATCCACACTCAATGAAAGGGGATTATCCAAATGTGTGCATACCAGGAGGAAGGATTAATTTAAAGTACTTTTACAGTTGTTAACCACCAATATATAGAGATGTTGGTGATGCGATGCCAGCTCACTTTCATTAGCCTCCTGTGTGTGCCAGATTTTCATTTAGGCATTTTATGTGTACCAGTTCGCTTGTTCCTTCACACTCCACCCCCCAAAAATACAATGCATATATTATTATCATTATATAAAAAAAAAAAAAAAACAGCAAGAAAACAGGAATGCACACTGTTAATATCTTACCCAAAGTCACAGTTAGAAACTTGTGGAACTGGAATTCTAACCCAAGCAGTCCGAACTTATGCCCTAAGCTATTTTATTAATAATCTTTTAAAATTTAAGTATTACATACATAGAGGAATATATACAAACTATATTAGTTTAGCTTAATGAGTTATCATAAGTTAAACACACCCATGTAACCACAACCCAGGTTAGAAGATAGAAGATTACCAACACTCAATGAACTTCTCTCCAGTCCTTTTCCCAATCACTACCTCTACTCTTCACCTTAAAGGTAACCTGTATCTTGACTTCCAGCTAGTTTTATCTGTTTTTGATTTTTATGTATGAATACATATATACATATAATACATATTGTTTTGTTTCTGTTTCCTTCAATCAACAATGTTAGGTTACTCTATGTAACCTAACATTTTTATGGTGTCTAACACTGAATTCTACACATGATCTATAATTTATTACCCATCTCACTGTTAGCAAATACTTGTTTTCATTTTTTTTTTTTGAGATGGAGTCTTGCTCTGTCGCCCAGGCTGGAGTGTAGTGGCCGGATCTCAGCTCACTGCAAGCTCCGCCTCCCGGGTTTACGCCATTCTCCTGCCTCAGCCTCCCGAGTAGCTGGGATTACAGGTACCCGCCACCTCGCCCGGCTAGTTTTTTTGTATTTTTTAGTAGAGACGGGGTTTCACCCTGTTAGCCAGGATGGTCTCGGTCTCCAGACCTCGTGATCCGCCCGTCTCGGCCTCCCAAAGTGCTGGGATTACAGGCTTGAGCCACCGCGCCCGGCCCCTTGTTTTCATTTTAAATGATTTTATGTTTATCTATATACATGCGTTTTGGTGGATGTATGTACATGATTATATTTGGAGTGTACAAATATGTAGAAGTAGAGTAGGCAATTGTAATAGATACAAAAATAGATTTCAAAATTCGTAGTATCCATTGCAATAACACCAGTGGCATATAATAGATACTCAATACTCAGTATTGACAGTCTTTCTCACAATAATCATTTTAATGAATGAGTAATAGTATTTTGTTGTTATATTTTGCATTTACATGAAAAGGGTGGATATCTATTCATAGATATTATTGGCCATCTTGATATACATTTGCAAGTAGGAGGTTCAAACATATTAATTAAATATTCAGTCATTTCTTATTAATATTTAGGAATTCTTTATGTATTTTCGACTTCACAGAATTAAAAGTTGTTTTTTCACTTTGTCAAAGATGTCTTTTAACAGATATCACTTTTGTATATCTAAATCATTAAAACTTTCCCACTTGGCTAGTGCTCTCTTTTAATGTCCTGTTTAAGAAATTTGTCTACCTCAACATTCTGAAGATATTATTTCCCTTATCTTTTAAAACTTTATTGTTTTACTTTTCGCATTACATTGTTAATCCCCCATACACGATATACCAAGGAGCATGAATGCTAGGTCATATTGTAGGAATACGTCTAATTTTGTCTGGAATTATTTTTCATCTGCCTTATTTTTCTTAGTGCTAGTTTGTTGCTGCCAAATTATCTTATATTTTGTCTGCAAACATCTTTCATTGATTTTAATTTTTAATATAATATTAGCCAAGAAATTTCCAAAACAGACTAAAGCTCTTCGTCTACGGATATAAGAAACGCTAAAAACCTGATTATACTAAATACAAATAAAAACACACCTGGGTATCAAAATAGAATTGCTGATAACTAAAGAAAAATTATGCTTCAGCCTTATTTTCTCACTCTTCTCTTTATGATACTCAAATTAAATGTATATTAGATCTTTCATTATTTCCTTTATGTATATCTAATGATACATATGTATCTTCTGATCCTTTAGTTTGAACATTTTGTTCTGACCTATTTACTAGTTCTTAAATTCCTTTTTTAATACAAATCAACTTATCTTGATGCCAATATCTCTGATGACCCCAATGTCTTGATATCCTGCACATTTATTATGTTTACTGTTTTTTTTCTTTTGGTATAATGTTTCCTTTCTCTATGCCCGATTAATTTTGCTTGTGTGCTTGACACTGTGAATGAACATTTTTTAGAAAAATTGAAGGATTTAAGTATCTTTTACATTCAGTGAGCATTTACATTTTCTTCCAGGAGGAAACGTGTTTAGGGACAATCACATTATTTTAGTCGTGAGTGAAGTCCTTCAAAGACAAATTCTTTTTGAAGGATGCTCTCATTCTGTCTTTTTGGTGAGCCCCAAACTTTAAGTTTTGTCCTTCCTTGCCCTTGAGGCTGCTGAAAGTTATACTCTACTTTTTAACCTTTCTCTTTTTTCTTTCAATTTTGAAATTGGGAACCACTTTTAGCAGCTATTATAATCACAAATACTTAACCTACCTATGTAGCTTCTGTTTTTAAGAAATTCTCATCCTATAAATTCTTATATCCTTGTCAGTGCTCTAATTCCTAAAACGAGATACATTTGGAGGGAAGAAGGGTCACTTACATTTTATTCAGCTTTCTAGTTCACATTAGAAAGTTTTAGGTAAAACAATTAAGTCAGCCATTCTAGGGAGCTGACCTCCAAAGCCTATGTTTTTAACCAAATAAAGTAAATATTCCTGTCTTAGAATTATCAGTAAACTGATACATAAAGTATGAAGCTCAGTTTTTTATTTTGCTTATAAATATGAGAAATGGATTAGATATGAATTTGAAGTTTGTAATACTGATAAAAGAAAACAAATGTATTGCCAAGGGTGGTTGGAGAATAAGTAATTTAATGAACATTTAGCATGGTATCCAACAAGTATATACATACACACACATGCACAAACACATATTATAACATTTAACCAAGTATAAATTCTATAAGGTTAGAAATTACTATCTCTCTTTCATAAATGAGGAAATTGAGATTCAGACAGTATAAATAATGTCAATCACAATTTAACCTACTTCTTTTCGATGACTATATATGTGTTATATATATATATATACACACAGATACTACATATATTCTAATTTATCACTGTGCATTGGTTTTATTCTGACAAATACATTGAAATATATATTTTAGAAAGTTTTTCTTTCATAATACGTCTTTTTGAGTTTTTTAAGATTTAATTCTTAAGATGTTGCCCATTCTTTTCTTGAACATTTACTTACATAGAATAGCTAAATTTTAATGATCCAGGAAGCTAAATAAAATACTCTTAGTGACTTTTTTTTTTTTTTTTTTTTTTTTTTTTTTTAAGACAGAGTCTTCCTTTGTCACCCAGGCTGGAGTGCAGTGGTATAATCATAGCTCAGTGAACTTCCAACTCCTAAACTCAAGTGATCTTCCCACATTGGTCTCCCAAAATGCTAGTATTACAGGCATGAGCCACTGTGCCTGGCCATATTTTCAATTATTATATAAATCACACTTGCCTTGGAGATATTTCAAAAAATATACAATCAACTGGTGATGTAATTCTACAATTCACACATATTTAACTCACCATGATTAGATCTAATTTTCATTAATGCAAAACATCTGGTGAATTGTAAGCATTGGTGGCTCATGAGCAAATAAATTAGCTTTACCATGTCCAAATCATTATCAATATGTAAGAAGTATTACCTACTGTTTAAGGGTTCAGAGGGTACCAGATTTTTTAATGTTTTTGTCTGGGTTTAACATATTTGCCTTTTGTGAGCATTATTCTCTTTTTGGATATAGAAGAGCATAGCTGAAATATTAACAGTATATGGCCCACTCTGTTCCTCATTATCCTTTTTGCTCATTATAACCATAGGATGTCCCTCAAAACAGAGCCAACTTCCGTAAAACAACAAATAATAATATCTTTATATGGCACTTTGTGAAGCGCAGCTCTGGACATTTTTATATAATCCTCAAAAATGTAATGAAACATAGGTATTCGTATTCTAGTTTTAAATCTGAAAAAATTGCAACTCAGAGAGATTTAACACGTGTCCAAGGTTTTACAATTTGTAAACTGTTAGGTGAAGATTCATGCACGTTTGGGCAGTAGAAAACAGAAGATAAAGAGTGTGGTATAAAATTTATTAGACTTACATAATAAACATACAAAACATTAATTCAATGTATCCAGGTGAACATAAAAAAGTAAAAAATATACTGTGGAAAATCAGGGAAAGTAACAATGAGGGAACTGCAAAATGATTATATTTTTGAAAGTAGACAGATAAGACAAAAGAACATTTGGAGCCTATCTGGTTGCCAAGGCCTTTCCATAGCTTCAACTCATGTGGAAGTCTGATCAGCAAAACTCAGAAACCTTAACAGCTTGAAAATATTTCAGAGTGGATAGCTAATATTCCCTACCTTTTTTTTGTTTGATTCATTAATTTATTCAACAAATATTTATTCAAAGCGTATGTTGTATCAGGCACTACTCTAGATGATGAGGATACAGCAATGATCAAAACTGACAGAAATCACTGCCTTTATGGAGCTTACATCCTAATGGTAGAAAAAGGATAAGCCATAGAGTAATTACGTCATATATTATATGAGAAGTTCTTATGTACTATGAGGACAAAAGTAAACCAGACAAATGGGGATGGGGCGATGCAGCTTTAATAACAGCTAAATCAGACTGCAGTGAGAAGGTTAACTCGTGAAAGAGGTGAGGTCTGAGCCAGGTGGATATCTGATGAAGAGCATTTCAAGCTGACTGCAAATCCTCTGAGGTAGAAGGATGCCTGTTGTGTTCAAGGAGTAGCAAGAAGGTCAAAGTGGCTAAAACAAAGAGATGGAGGGGAAAGAAGAGCATGTGAGCTTGGGGAAGTCTTGAGCAGCCAATGACCCCCTGCGGCCTCCCCATTTAACAAGTGAAACGTTAACCATTGGCAGCTTCTGAGAAAATAAGTACCTTGATTTTACCTGTAACCAACCTAATAGCAAACAAAACTGGTTGCTGTTTTGAGAATTTATTAGGGAAGTAAGGACAGAAAAAACAGTTAGAAAGCTTTGGCAATGATTCTTACTGTGGCTTACATGAAATGGTTGCAATAAAGTTTATAAGTGGCCAGATGCTAGATATCTTTATGACGGTAGAGAAACAAGATGAATTTCTGGACTTTTATCTCTTGAAATATTGACATTCTCTTCTTCATTGAAGTATTTTATAGACATATTTGTTAAAGGTGGTTGCATATTTTATCTTAATTTCTGTGTCAAATAGTGATACCATGAGTAATGTGTGAAGAACTTGCTAGGTACACATTGGAAGTTATTCAAAGCTAAGTGGAGGGCTTGTTGAGAGAGATTTCTCAGCATCCAGTATGATGTGAATAAATGGCATCAAGATATTTGTGTGTGATAATTCTATCTACTTTTTGATGATTTTCAGTGGTATGTTTATAAAAGACAGAAAAGGGGGCCCAGGAGAGTAGTCAGTAGATGACATGGGTTATAGATTATGATGCTGAAACTTCTTATGCCTCCCTACCAATTGTTCATTAATATTATATCAGTGTCATAATTCTTGTGTGATTTCATTACATCGCTCAGAATGACTATAAATGCTGCTACTGTAAAAGATAAACTGAATTACACTTTGCGGATGTCAGTTCCATGGAACTAGTAAATAACAATAATAAAAATGTTCTGAGTGTGCTCTCTTTCTAAAGGAGTTTCCTCTCCATTTTGTACGTTAGGGGAAAAATTTAAATGAGAGAGTCTTACGATAAAACTGCATTTACCCTCTTTCCAGAATATCATGAAGGAGACTGGAAATGCCAGTGAGTCCTTGTGACCCTTCTCCATGTAAGGGGTTTGTGGCCGACTCCAAATCAATTTTTCTTTTTCTTAGTTGCCAACTTGGAAGCAGAAGTTTCTAAAGTTTAAATGGGTTTTAGGGATTATTTAAATCATTTAATCTCTCTGACCCTAAGTCTTTGCCTCTGTAATGTGATAAATAAACAGCTCAGAGTTGTGAGGGTAAAATGAGATATTGTCTGCAGTCAGAGTGAGAGGTATTTATTGCACATACTCAGTTTGGACATAATTGGCTTATAGTACTGTCTACTGCAGAAAAATTGGTGGTTGAGAGAAATGATATACACAAGATTTCATACTTAGGAATACGACTTCTTTTCTTACTTCCAGACTGGGCCTCTGTAACAGGAAATTGTGATGGTTAGTTTTACATGTCAACCTGGCTGGGGCATAGGCTGACCAGAAATTTGGTCAAACATTATTCTGGGTGTGTTTGCTTGGGCATTTCTGGATATGATTAACATTTAATTTGGTAGACTGAGTAAAGCAGATGCCCTCCATAACATGGGTGGTCTCCATACATTCTGTTGAAGACCAGAGTAAAAAAAAAAGGCTGATCCTGCTGTGAGTAGGAAAGAACTCCTCTTTCCTGTCTACCTGCAAACTGGGACATTATTTTCTTCCTGACTTTGTGCTTGAACTGAAACATCAGCTCTTCCTGGGTTTTGAGCTTGCAAGCATTGAACTGCAACTCTGCAATTGGCTCTCCTGATCTCAGATTTTCAAAACTGGAACTCTACCATCAGCTCCCCTGGGTCTCCAGCTTGTTGACTGAAGATCTTGGGACTTGTAAGTCTCTGTAATTATGTGAGCCAATTCCTTACGAGAAATAACATATGCACACACCCTGTGGGTTCTGTTTCTGTCGACAACAGGTCTCTAATACAGTGACCTGTGCTCCTAACACAGAAAATGCAAGTTTTACCCTTGACCTGAAAAATTATTTTAAATATACTCTTATTATACATGCAGGTCAAGTGTTTGAAAGTGTGGCTAATTGGGCCAGATGCAGTGGTTCATTCCTGCAATCTCCATACTTTGGGAGTCTGAGGCAGGAGGATCGCTTGAGCTGAGAGTTTGAGACAAGCCTGGGGCAACATAGGGAGACCTCTTCTCTACAAAATATACAAAAAATTGACTGGGCATAGTGGCATGTTCCTGTGGTCCCAGCTATTCAGGAGGCTAAGGCAGGAGGTTGTCTTCAGCCCAGGAGTTTGGGTTTCTTTTATTTTCAGTATGGAAAACAAACATACTTTATGTACAAAACTGTAGGAAAAACATAGACTATTTACTAATTCAATACTTGTTGTCTCAGTGATTGGCTTTCTTTGTGCTAGCAGCAGGCCCTAGGCTGAACCCCTGAGTTGCAGTGAGCCCTATTCATGCTACTGCACTCCAGCCTGGGTGACAAAGAGAAACCTTGTCTCCAAAAAAAAAAAAAAAAAAAAAGTGTGGATAATCTAATGTATGATATTATGATATTAGGATTCTGTCTTAACTGGAACATGTTAGAAGGAAGAAAAGTGATTGTAAAAGAGCTGAAGCAACTTAATTCTATGTAAAAGCAAAAAAAAAAAAAAAAAAAGACACAGAAGAACTTGAAGTCCAATTTTATTGTTTTGCTAATCATTACACTGGTGATGTACCACAGCTAAGGTCAAGTGGTTGGCAAAATAAGAAGCAGAGGCATATAGAAGAGGAAGGGCCATGAGGAAATCAAATGACTGAAATTAATGAAGCCACAACCAAGACCTATGTTGTCCTGGGGTATGCCTTTGACATCTGGTAGCCACCATGGAACAGCAGATTGCAACTTGAAGACATCAACACCCATAGTTTCAGGGCATAACTGAGTGGCTCCTGGGAGACTGAGTGACACACCCTGAGACTGTGAAAGGGAATAGAAGGACATATCCTGAGTGAGAGGAAGAAGTCTTACTCCTATTGATTTCTCTTATGGACACTAAAAATACATGGGTTTCTTTATCTTCAGTATGAGAAACAAACATACTTAATACACAAAACTGTAGGAAAAACATAGACTAATTAAAAATAAAATGTCTTCCTTTCCAGGAGTGTATAACTTGGTTATACTGATAGTTGGTAATGCCATTTGGAACATGAATGGGAATAATCACATTAGAAGGACTGTCTCCAAAGTCAATGATTTAATGTTACAACTTTGCTGCTGCAGTAACATACAGCAATCAGAGCAGTTCAAAGGTTTGATTATAAGTTTCCAAAGACAACAGATTTTAGAGAGATAATTCAGCCTTTAAAATATTAATTTAGTCTACATATTGTGTCTATTCTTGGCCCCTTAGGCAACATTAACAACTCATTATTTCTTCCTGAAGCTACTTGGAAAACCGAAATCAACCCATTGTACCATATAACTGATGTTTATGGTTTCTTTTGAATAAACATGGGAATTGACTCCTCCTGTCTTAAAACTTAAGAAAGTTACATTTGTCTTATCTGAGTTCCTTTTTTAGGAAATCAACCATCAGACATCCCAGATAGTACCAAGGAGCTGAAACTCACCATGTTGCTGTATTAGGACAATGAGATGTCAGACCCCTTACCTGTCATGATTTCCTGACTGACCACCTGTTTTCTATTTCAATTCCTTTTCCTAATTTCTGTTTTCCCACACATGGTTACATTTCTTCCCTGCTATATACATTCCTAATTTTGGTCAGTCAGAGAGTTGAGATTGATCTCCCAGCACTTGATTAAAGCCTTTTTCCCTGGCAATACTTGTTGTCTCAGTGATTGGCTTTCTTTGTGGCAAGAAGCAGGACCTAGGCTGAACCCATGATATTTTGGTCACAAAACTATCATGAGTTGTGGTAGAGAGCTCTTCTGTTGGATATTACACATGCACAAATGGGTCTGTGTGCTCACAACACATCCAGATGTTAATGCTGCCCAATAACTAGGAAGAGCACAGTTTGTCAGAGAAGATATCTTTTAAATTTCCTATTGACACACTAACCATTGACTCAATCTGTCTGACTCCCTGGAAAAGTATTTTGATCATATTCCAACCCTCTCCCTCTTTTGGGGCACAAAATTCTTCTCTCCAGAGTTCCCATGTTGTACCATACTGACCTGTTGGATTCTGTTTAAAGAGGTGATATTTGACTTTGCAAGCCAGTTTTTGAGGTGCTGTATGTTTCCATGGTGAGTACATGGTGAGACCATAATAAACGATCATGAAAAGATTGTATACAATGCATATCTTTCAACAAGGCCAGATTTACTTATAGGTAGCCAAAGGGAAGAATAGTAAGTAAGGTGAGATGGATTGCCAAAAGAAGTAGGAAAATAAAAGAATGGAGGGAGAGGGGAGTCCTAAATTAACTAATTTGCTGAAGGGATAGATTTTTTTTTTTTTTCTCAAGTAATAGGGACCCTGGCCACGGACTAAGACAAAAAAATAGTTTTTTCTATTTTTATTTTTTTTAAGGGGCACAGGGAATTTCCTACTGAGAAAGGAAAATGGAGAATAATAAAATAAAGTAACTGAGAGAACTGGCTAAGGAAACCCTGAAAATAATAGTTTTAAGTTCCCAATTGTTGTTTCAACCTAGTTTGGGAATATAAAATAAGAGTTATCTAAAGGTTAAGAAAATGATTTTTATTATTTCATCTTTTAGTCAAATAGTATTTTGAATGAAATAGAGAACACACACTAAATAAAGTATGGAAAACGACCTTATGTATTGCAGCTTATATGAAAGAATCAAGATAATACATATAGAGTATGCAGTTAAATGCTTGATGATTAGAGAAAGGATTATAACCTGAATTATGCATTCTATTCTGTGAGAAAAGGCTTCTATTAACACAAGTCTGGATAGCTTTTTGGATATGCATACAGATTGGTGATTTTGTGAAAAATAACTGTAGGTGCATTATCTAAGAATTAAATATGCACCTCAATTAATGGGAGCAAAGAGACATTAAAATTAATTATAGGTTATTCGGACTTTTATCTAAAAGTGGATTAATGTAAATGAGGAGAGATAAGGATACTAATACTTATGTAGTATCCACACTGTATCATGTGTTTCTTATCATTTTAATCCACAAACTATCTGATATAGTAGGCAACATTATCCACATTTTGAAACGTGATTAAAAGCCACAGATGAAATCCACCGTATTAGTTGTAAAGCGAATATTTGGACTCAAGTCAAGCCACAATAATTCCTCAGAAATGGATAAAAGAGATAAGACAAAGGAATGAGTTAGAGATTATTAGGATTAAAGAGGTTTTCAGGGAAAACACAGGTTGTATTAGTCTGTTCTCATGCTGCTTATAAAGAACTGTCCAAGACTGGGTAGTTTATAAAAGAAAGAGGTTTAATTGACTCAGGGTTCTGCAGGGCTGGGGAGGCCTCAAGGAACTCACAATTATGGAGGAAGGGGAAGCAAACACGTACTTCTACACATGGCAACAGGAAGGATAAGTGCCAAGCAAAAAGGAGAAAAGCCCCTTATAAAGCCATCAGATATCATGAGAACTCACTCACTATTATGAGAACAGCCATGGAACCCCCATGATTCATTCACCTCCCACCAGGTTTCTCCTACAACATGTAGGGATTATGGGAACTACAATTCAAGAGAGATTTGGGTGGGGAGATTTGGGTGGGGACACAGTCAAACCATATCACAGGTCATTTTTGGTTTGTGAACAGTTGTTTGAGAGCAACTCAAGCTAGAGTACATATCTAACCAAAAGGGCAAACACCAGAAGGCCAGTGGAGGGAAAACAGTTCCATATCCTCCATGACTGGAGGAACTGAATGTGTAAGGAGGTTGGAAATGCAATAGACATATTTTTCAGCAGGTGGGGAAGAATAGCAACAGACTAAAGTTTATATAAGTAAAAATCAAAAATAAAGTTTATAAAAATAAAAATATAAAGTTTATATAAATATAAAAAGTTTAATTATATAATTAAAACTTATCAGAAGTTTGATGGGCTAAATAATGGCCCAACAAATATGTCCATGCCCCCTAACCCTCAACACCAGTAAATATACTGCCTTAAATGGCAAAAGAAACTTTGTAGATAAAATTAAATTAGTGATCTTGAGATGGGGAGTTTATCCTGAATTGTCTGGGTTGGTCTAATGTATTCAGAGGTGTCCTTTAAAGAGGGAGGCAGTAGAATTAGATTCAGCAAACATATATGATGGCAGAACAGATGTTGGACTGATGCACTTTGAAGATGGACTAAGTGGCCCCTAGATGAGGAAGGCTGGCAGCAGAAAAGCTGTAAATAGCAAGAAAATGGATTTTCTCCCAAAGTCTCAGAAGGCAAAGCCCTGCTGGCATCTGACTTTAGCCCATTGAGACTGATTTTAAACTTTTAACCACTAGAACTGTAAGGTGATATATTAGATCATCTTCACTCAGGAAGTCTGTGGTAATTTGTTATGGCAGCAATAGGAAGCTAAAACGAAAAGTATGAGAAACATCAAATTAATTTTTATGCTCCATGTAATTGTTTAGAATTCCCCTGTTCCTAGATGCCTCCTTACAGATTTTATTATTTCCTTATTCGTCTCAAGAAATGGTTGGGAATTAATTTCCTTTTGTATATGAGAGGTAGGACAGGTAAGAAAAAAAGTTAAAACAATAGCAGAAAAATCTCTGTTCTTAAACCAATAAGCACAAATAGGAAACGAACAGTTTTGGGATAGTCTGCAGCCTATTTTTGACATTTAGATACTTAAGTACCTTTTCTTTCCCCTCACATTTTTGATTTCATTTCAGTTGAACAGGACAAAACCCCACATTTTTTATTTTAATTATAGTACTAGAATGAACTGTATCACTGTCAGTGCCAGGGCACAGGGTATTTGGACTTAATCCATTTGTACTTGATTATGATCGCATGTATATTCTGCCTGTTCTGTAATGTCTCACTAATTCTCATACCTTTAGGACCTACTTTTCATTCATACTTTCTTTCATTCACTCAAGAAATATTTATTCCATTTTATATGGAAGACATTATGCTAAGAACAGGGATACATTTGTAAATAGAACAAACATTATCCTCTCCTTTATTCCTCCTCAAACTACCCCAGACTACCGTGATCTCATCTACTTATATTTACTTACGTCTGCTCCACCACATGTAAGCACTTAATATAATTTAATGAATATTCACATGCTTCTCTATCTTAGTTATATATTCATCCAACTTACCTTCTGTTAAAGTGCAGTTAGTTTGTTTTACATAGTATGAAACTCATGATAGACACTAAGTAATTTCTTGTTGACTAGTAGGTATATGAATCACCAAGACTTATAGAATCATTATATCTTGCACTAACATATTTGAGTAGGTCTTGAGGGGTAAGTAAAAATTGTTCAGGTGGTAAAGGAGAAGGATGAGCTTCAAGTAGAGAGAAAGATACGGGTGTCTGAATAAAAAAGAAAAATGTGTGAGGTATATTTAAAAAAGAATGAACATTTTTATGTGGTAGGAGTGTTGTACATAGCACATCACAAGGCCAAAGAGCCATGCTGGGGTGATATTGAGAACTTTTAATGTCATAATAAGGTGTGTGAACTCTAACTTCTTAATTTTAAAAATTTTATTAATCATTTGCTTTTTTGTGTGGTAAAAACACATAGCATAAAATTTTACCACCTTAACTATATTTAAATATAAAGTTCAGTAGTGTTAGATATATTCACATTGTTGTAAAATAGATCTGCAGAAGTTTTTCATCTTGCAACACTGAAACTCCACATTGTAAGTATAAGGGAACCTATGGAATGAGAAGGTTTGAGATAGATTATTAGAATCCCCCCATTTTTGTTAATAAAAGATAACTTCAGCATCAATATAATTTCCTGACAAAGGGATGAAGGAAATTTGAAAGCCAGTTAGCAGCATGATATAACATACTGTTGAAACCAGAGAAGCCTAGATTTAAATTTTGACTCCAGACTTAATTCCTGTCTTAAGTAAATTTTTAACTATGACATTTTTTCCCTAAGATTCAAAAATGGGATTTGCTTGTTGATACTCATTTTGATATGTGTGCGTGTGTGTGTGCGCGCGCGTGCGCGCGCATGTGTGTGTGTTTTAATCACTGACCATTCTTTTTTCTATCTAGGTATTTCTTATAAAGACATAGCAAAACTATTTGAAGGTGAATTCACTAATAGTATATTAAATACCTTTACTTTTCTCCATGATTTATGCTAATCTATGTCTCTGCATTTCCTGAATTCCTAAATGTTAAAATGAATTCTTGAAATTTTTTCTTAACTGCTAGAACATGACTATTTAATCCACTTAATGTTCCAAAATATAATTTAATCTTCACTTTCACAATTAGGGTTTTGAGACTAATATTCTGTGGCAGCTGTTCTCAACCCTGACTGCAGATTAAAGTAATCAGAAAGCTTTTGAAAATATGATACAGGGCCTTACCACGGAAACATTAAATCACAATCTTTTTGGATGAGCTTGAGCAGCTAAATAGTTTTTAAAAATTTCCCCAAGTGATTCTAATATAAAGTGAGGGCTGAGAATCAGCGTGCTACAGTGTGGTATTTTCCAGTGCACTTGTTTTAAATTGAAACCAAGTTGTTCCTTGAGTATGGCTTTCTATATTTCATCCAGATTTTTTATAAGCATGGTTACCTGGGGAAAAAAAATTAGATGCCCAGTTCTCTGTTGTCATTTTAATATAAGTATTTTGTTTTCAAAATTTATCTTATTACAGCCATTAAGTATCTTGATATTTATATAAGTTATATAATATAGGAAAATAATCAATGCTTTATAAGCTCCTGCATGCTAGTAGAAATCTTGATTATATTTAATACCTTAATCTATGAGTTTTCACAAAATTTCAAGAGTATCAAAGCCCATGAATGTTTTGGAGGAGAATCTTTTCTTTCGCACATAATTCCCATCATCCTCTTCCACCCAAAATCACTAAAATGTAATCTGTAAACTTGGGAGGTACCTTTGGTAGGTAATTACTTTTGGGAGGTAATTAGGTCATAAGTGTAAAATCCTCATAAATGGGATTCGTTCTCTTTAAGAAGAGATGTGAGAGCTTGGCTCTTCTATCTGTTCTTTGCCATGTAAAGATACAATGAGAAGATGACCATCTGAAAACCAGAAAGAATGCCCTCATGCGACCATGAGACACTGGATCTGCCAGTGCGTTGGCCTTAGACTTCCCAGTCTCTAGAACTCTGAAAAATAAGTGTTTGTGGTTTAAACGATCCAGTCTATGGTATCTTGCTATTATGGCATCCCAAACTGACTAAGACACCCTATACAATGAGGGTAGGCATTATCCAATCAGTTGAAAGCTTGAATAAGACAAAAAGATAAGCCCTCCACGAGCAACAAAAAATTCTCCAGCATACTGCCTTTGGGCTTCAATGGCAATGACAACCTTCCCTGGTTCTGCAGCAGATAGCCTTTAGACTTGAACTGGGATATGAGCACTCTGAGTCTCTAGACTACTGGCCTACCGTGAAAATTTTGGAATTACCAGCCTTCACAATCACATAAGCCAATTCTTGCAACAAATCTGTTTACACACACACACACACAAACACACACACACACATACATATACATGCACCCTGTTGGTTCTGTTTCTCTGGAGAACTCTAATATACATGTCAAGAAATCTCTCTTATCCCAGTTTTTCGAAGAAATTTCCTTCCCAAGTCACCTGCTGTATAGAAATAGACTTTTGATAATCCTAACTTACTTTAACTTTTCTACTTTGGAAATAACACGTCTTAGAGCTGGTCCATGACCCTATATTTTATAGGGATTTGGGGTGATTTATTTCAGATGATCCTTAAAGGTAATTTACAAAAGGTCTTTTATTGTTCTTTCCAGTAGAAAAGACCTGGTACTTCCTACTTTGAATTAATCAGATTAAAAGGCCATATTGGCTGTTTCAAGTTTCCCCTGTATTCCCGTTTCTTTTGAACATTATGACCAACCAGAAAGATACAGAAAAGTGCTGCAGTCTAATGACACAGTCTGTATAAAACCTCTATGCCCTTTTCTTTCCTGCTTGGTAAACTGTCAATTATAGCTCCATATCCTTTCAAGTCAGAAGTTTCCTTTAAGTTTTTTTAGCCCTTTCACAAGAAACCTGCTATTTTGCTCAAAACATGTTTTTCACTTTGATACAAAACATAGAACCTTTCTTAAACCTGAATGCATTCATCTGACAAAATTTTACTGACTATAAATTTTTATATTCCCTTGCGCTAGTCATCAGAGATTAGGAATGATTAAAACATTATTTAACACAAAAGTTCCGATAAAAAGAATAGAAGGTGTCCTAAGGCAATGATCAGTATAGTAAATAAGAAATATAGACATATGGGATAAAGAAAAATCATGGGAGAATAATAGAGCTATTGAGATTTAAGCTGGTCCCTAATAAATGTATACTGTAGGTGTCAGGCAAATTCTTTACGCCGAACTCAGTGGAGGTCAAAGATCACTTACAAAACGAAAATATTGGATGGCCTCCTGACATCAATAATTTTGTTTTATAATTCTGTGATTTATTTCCCAGGAGGAATAAGCTATTTTCCTTTTGTTACATGCATATAAGATCCTGGGGTCAATTCTGACCTTACATTATACGTCTCATGCATATATGCAGCCACAGGTACTCTGAAAATATTACTTATCATCTACAGAACATACAGACTAAATGTTATGCTTGTCTCTTCAGTGGAAGAAACACAAACCATGGACTTGTGTACAGTTATATATTCTGTATAGTGCTATGTGACTGATGGAGCATCTAGGTTCTAATTGCATAACTTTCCTGGATACCTATAAAACATCGATTATGCTATGCAAGTGTTTCTCTCAGGAATTTTAATATAAATAGCAATACATTATAAAGCAAGAGTGCTTTGAATCTAAAATCGGTTCAGTTCTGGCTAATAAAGATGTATGTTGATTGTCTATTTGGAATGTTGCTATGGTAATATTCAGTAAAAAAATAATTTTGTAGTCTTAGATTTCTATATTACAACATTGAAAAAATTATTACAAGTTATGGTATTTAAATAGATTATGTAATATAGGACAAAATATAATGCATTACAAGCTCTTAATGTACAATATTAGAATAAAATAATTCATACTTGCAACAAGAGCTATAATAGTCTCTTCTATGCCTCCTAGAATTTTCCTGCCAAGGTATCATTATGAAATACCTTCACTTTGTAGATAATGATGAGGAAAATCACCAGGATTAGAATAAAATAACTTCTAAGCCCCAGTAAATTATATATGTGGTCCAAATTCCGTGTTAATTTTTTACTTCTCTCCTCCTGTTGCAGTGGAGAAAGTGTGTCTCCCATCTAAGTTCAACCTTTTCATGAAGGCACTTGATAGGCATCCAGTAAGTGTTAGATGAATACATGAATCATTATGAAAATGAATAAATGCATTTTATCTTTCATTAACAAGACACTTAAACTATCAACTTCCTTAATTCTCTTATAGATCTACCCCTATTTCTCTTGGGTTCCTTCCATTAGCACCTAAATTTGTTGATTTGTTTAGTCTTTGAGAGAGATGGAGAGAGCGCAAGGCTTTTGCTATTTACCCCTCTATTTGCAGCTCTCTTCTCTATCAAAACAAAAATTCCTATGTTTTCTGACTCACTACTTTCCTATCTTTTCATTTGACTGACTCACTTACCACATGACATCAATATGATTTCTGCCTTCATTGCTCCACTAAAGGCATTTTTCCAAGGCTCACCAATGGTCACCATAGAGACAAATTAAAGGGCCCTTCCCATTGGTCAATATACAATAATGACTCTGCAATATTTGGCACTAATGATCCACTAAGAAATACCTACTTTGTTCTGTGAATTCTATCCAATTCTTCATCTCTTTAGGTGCTCCTTTACTCATGTTTTGTTTAATCAAAACCATTAAATACTGGAAATTCTCAGAACCCTGTCCTTGACTGTCCTTCCACTCAAACTTTACTGTTTCTTTAAGACAACATTTTTAGCCTTGGTACTATTGACATATTGACTATGATTGACTCACCAGACTATTATTTTGTTTGTATCAATTAATTTATTTTTCATTTCAATAGCTTTAAGGTTACAAGTGGTTTCTGGTTACATGGATGAGTTGTGCAGAAAATTATTTTTTATGTGTGTGTGGGGTGTGTCCCTTATATTACGGGAGGTTTACCAAGCCTTATTCTTGGTCTCTATCCACTAGATGTCTGTAGCATACTCTTTCCCAGTTGTGATAATCAAAAGTATCTCCCACATTGCCAAATGTACCCTTAAAAGCAAAATCGCCTTCAGTGGAGAACAACTGTTCTAGATGATCTATATCATTGTAGCCCATGCTTTTTGTTTGTTTGTTATGGTTCTTGGTTTTTTAACTATTCTACAACCTGTATGCCACTGGTTTATATTCATCTTTGGCTGCTATATTGCATTCCATAGTCATTTATCTAAGCTGCCATCTCACTGTCTTTACTAGTGGGCCTCATATGAAACTTACTATTCAAAAAGTCCTAAATTAAGGTAAGTGTTCTCCCACCATCATACATGCCCTTCTTCCACTTTTGAACCTTAGCCCACCCAGGTACTTGTGCCAGAATCATTGGATTAAAGGACCTATCAAAAATCAACTACTATTTCCTGCTGATGGTAATTCTAAAATATTTTTCAAATCCAATCAGTTCTCTCTATCTCTACTGTCACCAGTTTAATCCAAACCTCCATTTTATCCAGCATCAAGGACTGCAGTATCCACCTCAGACCTCCTCTGCAGTCTCCATATGAAAGCCAAAACAATCTTTTAAAAAAAAACATAATCATGTTATTCTCTTGCTTAAATCTACTCTTAATTTTCCCATGACCTTTCCATTAATGAACAGAAACTATTTCAAAGCCTTGTAAAATATGGTCCTTGGCAAAGCCTCATTTCTCTTCATTCACCATTTACTGTCTGCTTTAGCTTTATTGTCCATTTATCACTTTCTTAAATGTGCCACAGTTTTCCTTGACTCAGTGCTATTTCATAGATGTCATTCTACTCCCAACTTTTATCTAATGATCTCTAGGAAGTAATTGGTTCACTTGTGTGGCACACAGATTAATAGCTCACAAATGTTGTTTATGTCTTAATTCTTACAACTTGTTAATATTCCAGGTTTTATGGCAAAAGGGAATTAAGGTTACAGATAAAATTGAGGTTGCAAATCAGCTGAACTTGTATGAAGAGATTATCCTGGACTCTCTAGGTGGGCCCAATGTAATCACAAAGTTCTTTTAAAATAGAAGGAGGAAGAGGCAGGAGCTCATGGTGATAGTGAGAAGAGCTCAATTCAGCATTGCTGGCCTATAAGATGGAAGAAGGCTGTGAGCCAATAAATTCGGGCAATCTTTAGAATATTAAAAAAGCAGGAAAAGGGATTTGTGTGTAGAACCCACAGAAGGAATGCAGACCTGTAAACATCTTCATTTTAGCTCATCGAGACCCATGTGAGACTTTAATTTACGGAACAGTAAGATAATACATTTATATTATTTAAGCCACTAAGTTTGTGGTGGTTTGTTACATCAGCAATAGGAAACTAATACAACCTGTTACTCACATCCATCACACTCTGTTTTTCTTCTTTGCAGTCTTTTGTGTACTGTCAGTTTTATATTCAATGACGCTCTGCTTTGTGAGATTGTGTCCAGGTGATAAGCATCTTGTTTTTCTCTATTGCTTGTACTCAAAAAAGAAGGATTCAGAAAATATTCAAGGAACAAGTGAAAGGATAATTTGGTTCAGAGTTTATTTTCATCACTTTATTGTATCACATGAATTTCTGCCCCCTGTATCTCGCTGACCTATGGAAAAAATGCAGAGCTGTTGTCCTACTTTTTTTTCACTACTATTTTGAAATCAAATGAAATGAAGCATGAGGAATAACTTTAAAAACCTTGAAGCGTAATGTAAGTTTCCATTATTTGCAGTATATAGCGAAGATAAGAATTAAATTAATATGTTTAATGAGCAGACACCAAATTAACACTTGCATTTAATTATACAAAATTGGTTAGTGCTTAGAAGTTTTAGGTAGAGAAAATTAATGCCAGGCATAATGAACCCACTTCTCTGTTGAAAACAGACTTCTAGACTGGGGTAGTGGTGTGGGACAAAAATAAGACATAGTAGTTTTTTTTTTTTTTTTTTTTTTGAGACGGAGTCTCGCTCTGTCCACCAGGCTGGAGTGCAGTGGCTCTATCTCGGCTCACTGCAAGCTCCGCCTCCCGGGTTCCCGCCATTCTCCTGCCTCAGCCTCCCGAGTAGCTGGGACTACAGGTGCCCGCCACGGCGCCCGGTTTTTTTTTTTTTTTTTGTATTTTTAGTAGAGACGAGGTTTCACCGTGGTCTCAATCTCCTGACTTTGTGATCCGCCGGCCTCGGCCTCCCAAAGCGCTAGGATTACAGGCGTGAGCCACCGCGCCCGGCAGACATAGTAGTATTAAATAAATGTAGTGGTAAAAGGGACATGTCCGGGGAGCTAACACTATAAAAACTGTAGAAAACCCTAGGCTTAGTGACAGGACGCTTTTCTGTCTCAAAACCCTCTAATTCCTTGCATGCCATGGGATATGTTAGTTGTTAATAATGCTTTAAAAGTAATGTTCAGACTCATAAGGAGTATATTTATGCTTTTAAACATTATTTCTTTATGAAAAAAACTTAATGCTTAAATATTTTTCCCTTATTAAAAAAAATTTCTAGGCTACTGCCTCCATTTTATCTTGATGTGCTTTCTTTTTCTTTCTCTTGCTTTATGATGATTTAAAAATGTATTTGCATGTTTGTTTTGTATTTACCTCAATTTCTTTAGTTTTGAATTCCATAGGTAGGGGACAATGAATAGATTTTTCACCAGCAATTTGTACTAAGTATGAACTAGGGCTGAGTTGGTGGCACTCACAGATCTACCTCCCACTCACACTGTTTTCAAATCCCAGAACACCCTTATTGTTTCATTCTTTTCTTCCATGTAAAACCTGCCCTTCCTTTCTGGGTCTCCCACTCCCTTTTCTTGCCTGTTCCTCAGAGTACCAGGTCCATTCAATCTAATTCCTTGATCACCTCAGGTGACCTTTATCATGAGCACAAGACCCAGCTTGACCTCTGTGCTCCCTGCTAGGTGATTTAGTGTCTGGAGTGAAGGGGTGTTCCAGTTTTTGGAGGGAACGATGTCAGAGACCACCATATCAGGAAAAATCACCTGTGTTCAAAATTATCCCAGAAAAGCCTTCTGGGAGATACCTGGGTAGAGAAGAACTAGCATATCTCTAATGTAGTCACTAGAACAGGACAGTTGAACAGGACACAAATAATTAGATTTGATGGTCTTGCAACATGTGAAAATATTTGTTTAAACAATAAAATGACATCCCATATGTCAAGATGATCACACCGCAAGAGGACTACAGCGAGCTGATAGTCGAAATTACATAATTTAAATGAGGATCTGATTCCAAAATAATATATGAGAACAAAGTTATTTCTTTAAAATAATTTATAATAAACACTAAAGTTTGAATGTCTAGTGGTCTGAAATGTTCAAACATTTATTTTATTTATTCATTTTTGGATTTTAAGAAAGCAATTTGTTTACCTGAATGAGAAGATGGAATCAGCAGGTAGTTCTGAGCCTGGGACAATACAGAAACCTCTGGCCACTCTGAGTCACTGAGGTTCCCCATATGCTCAGGAATTTGTAAACACAAATGCATTAAGTGGTGGACCAGAATAAATACAAATAGATACAGCTTCCATTTCTGCTGCTCTACTGCCCATATTACAGTAGGTGGCTGGTTCCCCAATTATTTGTCAAGTGCAGATAGGTAGGAATCTGATAGCAGGATAACACAAGCTGTAAAACTTTTCATTAGGCAGCTACTTGAGTTTCTCCAAGTTTCAAACACACACACAGAGTATCCTTAACCACTGTCCCACAGGGCACGAAAGTCTTTGAGGAGAACCACAGAGCACCTAGTAATTTAATCTCTTTAGAATTCCAGATGGGCCAAAAGTGCAGAGACCCTATAGCTGTGGCTACCTTCCCTGACATTTGCCAGAGCCAACACCTGGGGTAACCTCAACGCAGCTGCTATTTTTGCCTTCTCTTAAGTCACATTACAACTTATATGGTAATTTGGAGAAAAACTGAGATTCAGTAACGGTTTAATTAGATGGAATATTCCTAATTTAATTCTATATTACAAACATTCTTTTCTGAACACTTCTTTTTTACATTTTTGTGTGAAGTTTTACTTCATTACCTTTATGGAGTAAAGATTTACCCTCTCACCTCATCCCCCGACCACATACACATGAAATGTTCATCAGGATGGGGTTTAAGCTGTCTTTCTGGAATCAGAAACAGCTGGAACTATAGATGGTGTCATGCTAGTTCTGAGACTTCAGTTTCCAGGGACAAGATTCTTGGACAGGAAAAGGGAACTTCCAGGAGGGAATAAATTGAGACATTAAGAAACATATAGGACAGAGGAGATGTATTTTATTCTGCGACCTACTTATACAACCTTTCCCAGGAATAAGGCCTATTAAGCTGACTGAATTTTGGAAAGGCCCCATTCACACTTTTTTTAATGGCTTCTTTTCACAAAGAATAAATATCACGGAGAAACCAACAGAATGCTGGCCTGGTTACTACCTTTAAAGGTCAGAGTAGAGTACCATATTACTCAATATTAATGTGACATTTCACCTTAATGCTCCAGGGAAATGTCAACCACAAACAATCAGGGTCAGGGTATACAAGGACTCTCTATTTTGTCTTCGCCACTTTTCTAACTATTCTACAATAAAAATATATTAAAGAATACAAGTTTCAGGGACCAACAAATGAAAAGTCATTCTCTACTTTTGGTAGGAGAATCTGGTGGTGGTGATGATAGCATAGGGAAGGTAGCAATACTTGCTTAAAATAACTGTAATCTTCAGGAACTTAATGCCAGATTACAATGGGAATTAAAAGGAGATACTATAGAATTTCCATCCAAGTGAAGTTTTCTTTTTAAGATTTAAATTTTTAAAAAATGTTGGAGGCTTTTAAAATTACAGTCTTTCTCAACGTCAGTATGATTATCTATTTATTTACCTTTCTCTCATTGTAGATACATGTGGACAAAACTGGAAAATGAACGGGATTAGGATTTATTCTACTAGCTTCCTTTTCTTTCCTCTGGGCAAGCTCCTTCATGGCATCGAGTTTCCTACAGTTCCCAGGAAAATTTATCTGGCTGCTCATTTCTACTAAAATAGGGAATATACTTGATAAGATTTCTACATTCAAAGCTTTGCCATTTCCAGTAGGATTTATAGTCATTATTCATGCAGTTCATTAAAAATGCATGCACTTCTAAGTGCTCATACATTCATTTTTATAGATGTCACGGGGCTTCAGTAGTGTCTCATTAATGGTTTTGCAAATAATGCAAGACACATTTCAGTTTTTATTTCTGACAGAAAGTGAGACTATCTCTTACATTAATCTTTTGAGGTTTGAAAAAGCTGGAGATAAAATTTCATTGAAAAAAATCAAAGAGAAAAGAAGTTTATTCAAATGGTAATGATTTCACAGTTAAGACAAAATGGAATAAAAAAGATCTATGAAATTTTTTGTTTCAATATAATGAAAGGTTGATTTCCATTTGGCAGACTGCAACATATGAAATACAAAGAATATGTGATTCATTTTTGAAGTTGTTCAGCAAGGTCTCACAATGTAGGGCATTGTGACAATTATTGCATTAGGGCCTCATTTCTTAAACTCATTCTGTAAGACAGACTCTGTGCTAAATACTGAGATCACCACAAAAATTCCAGGATAAAGTTGCTACCATTAGCCCTATATTATAGAAGAGGAAACTGATACTTCAAATATTACAGAACTAGGCCAGGCGCAGTGACTCATGCCTGTAATCCTAGCAATTTGGGAGGCTGAGGCGACGGATCACCTAAGGTCAGGAGTTTGAGACCAGCCTGACCAACATGGAGAAACCCTGTCTCTACTAAAAATACAAAACATTAGCCAGGCCTGGTGGCACGTGCCTGTAATCCCAGATACTGGGAAGGCCAAGGCAGGAGCATCACTTGAACTCAGGAGGCGGAGGTTGTGGTGAGCCGAGATTGCACCATTGCACTCTAGCCTGGGCAACAAGAGTGAAACTCCATCTCAAATATACACACACACACACACACACACATGTATACATTATATAACATATATATTAGAACTAGGAAATATATATATTATAGATAATATATATATATGTATTAGAACCACGAAATAGAAGAGTTGAGGTTCAAACTGAAGTCTGTCAGTCACAGCACCTGTTCTCTTATACAATTTCTAGTTGGGAAATAAAAGTTTTAAATTTTGAATAAAATGATATTTGACAAATGGAATGTTACAGTATGAGTAATACATGTTTGCAAAATAATAATGTGCCTAAAGAAAATTTATAAATTATCACATTAAGATAATATGCCAGACCAGGCATAGTGGCTCATACCTGTAATCTTAGCACTTTGGGAGGCTGAGGCAAGAGGATTATCATTTAATCTCAGGAGTTTGAAAGTAGCCTGGCAATATAGTGATACCCTCTCTCTATGGAAAAAAAAATAAAAATAAAAATTAGCTCATTCTGGTGGCATGTGCCTGTGGTCTCAGCTACTAGGGAGGTTGAGATGGGAGGATCGTTTGAGCCCGGGAGATTGAGGCTTCAGTGGGCTATAATGTGCCATTGCACTCTAGCCTGGGCCACAGAGGAAGACCCTGTGTAAAATAATAATAAAAAACGATAGAATGTCAGTTATCAGTTTGGTTTTTAATCTAAAATCACAGTTTGCTTCCTGCTCTCCCATACTAAATGGAAGTTCTCCTTTAAACACATTGCATCATGGCAAACATTCTTAGCACAAGGCACTGGAGAGACATTCCAGGAAGAAGGGATTTCCCTTGCAGTTTTTAGAGACTGCATCATTGATCAGTAGCACGGATGTGGCGGCATCTTGTGATTCTTTGCCCCAGCCATCCACATAGGATGCATCGTCTTTTGATGACCTCATAGACCTGGCCTGGCCTAGTGATAACTCTCTTGCAGCTCTCCTGATACAGGCATCAGTTGCTGTAGGCCTCTTGCCCACGGCAGTACTCTGACTCGCCCTGCATGCTGGCTTGCCTGCACGCAGGCTATGGCTCATCTGTGACTGAAAAATCTCTCTGTCAAATGGCTGGGGCCATCTGTGGCCTGGATTACCCATTGAAGTTCTCTGATATGTAGTGGGCCGTTAGCACAACTTCAGTGAGATCTGAACTCCTCCTGCCTTGGCGAGTAGGCACATCTTTCAAATAGATATCTAAATACAGAATTCAAGGAAATGCCGTGACTGAATATCATAATTTGAAGATCATTTTGTATAGATAGATTTTTAAACCACAGAATTGAATGGTGTTATTTAGGGAAAGAGTTTAGATACATTAAAATAAATATAAAATGGGGGCATGGTATGGAGCTGTAGGAAACTCTCATAATTAGATGTAAAGCATAGGAGTTAGAAACAGCATGAAAGAGAAAGCAGCCATAATATATAGATGAGATCAAAAATCAGGAGAGGGGATATTACCATAAGAAGGAAAATTTTCCAGAAGGAGGAAAAAATGAACAATGCTGATACTGCCAAGAAGCTAATAAAATGAGGTCATGACATACGAACCTTTTGTTTGTTGATAGTTGAGCAGAGTAACAAGATGGTTTCTACAGGGAAATGTGGAGGCAAAGGGAGTTTTAAATAGAAGATAATGGAATACATTGTATGCAGTTAGGAATAATTCAGAAGAGAGGAAGAAATTAGGATTCAGAATAAAAGGGCAGAGTTAATAAAGGAAATTTCTAGAAAAGACAAAAGAGGAAATTTCTAGAAAAGACAAAAAAAAGGAAACGTCTGTGAGACAGAGAGAAAAGGGGCTGTTTCAGAGGAGCAGGGACACTTTATTCTAACTTGAGGGAAGACAAAGGTCACAAGAAGAAAGTGAGGGTGAAGAGAATTGCCATTTATCTGGTTGCTTCTATTTTGTCAGTGAAGCAGGAGGCAAGAGTCATGGAAGTACAGGATTGAACGGGTTTTGTGAAAAAGAGAGATACGAAATGACTGCTTTAAAAATGGTAATGCAAACCGGAGAAGGATGAATATGTGTGTGTGTGTGTGTGTGTGTGTGTGTGTGTGTGTGTGTGTGTGTGCATTTTAGCAATGGTAGTTGCTTGAGTGCCAGGGCAGAGTGGGTAGCTAGTAGATTCACCAGACTTAGGGTTCCCCAGATGAGTGAAATGGAGTGAGAAGGGAGCAAAGGAGTTAAAGATTTTTTGAAGAGAGTGAGTATGATAATGGGATGTAAACTGTAAGGGGAAAGATAAGGACATGTGGAAACAAGGTCAATGAACTTGAGATCTTTATTGAAGGTGAAGAATTGCTCAAATAGGAGTACTTCTTTAGGTAAGCTGAGAAAACAGAAACAGTTTTCCAAAAACTAAATTATTGAAATTAAGATTTCAGAAGTAGTTTTCGTGGTGACAAGGCCACAGATATGGTCATGGTGGTGTATGACTGAGATGGAATAAAAGAAAAGTCCTTTGGAGATGAGGAGGTCAAGGAACTTGGAGTCTAGCAATTATCCTTAATCTGTCAATTCTCCAATAACTAGGGATGAAGATATTTAAATAGGATAGAGAAATACATGTTTTCAATAAATTTATATGTTACTTTTCCTCTTTCTGTGAACAACTTTGAGTTTCCATTTCCAGCTTTAGCATAATCTACCCTGTTGAAGTTCTGAACCCTAGTACATATTGTATGTGTGTGGCGGGGAGGGGAGGCTGGGAAATTGGGAGATGTAGTTTGGTGCAAATTTTTGTGGGAAATGTAACATATTAGCCATTATGGGTTATTAATAATAATTGATGAAATTTGTCAAAGCTCTTATGAAAGTTCCAGTAAGAAACAGAAACCAAGTCTAAACTTGTTTTATTTGTTGGATGAAATTTTGTTTATCTTTCATGGGAAAAGGATGGAGAATGATAAATTATTCTGATATTTCCCAGGCAGATATAGGACAGCATGAGTACTTTAGTGTCAGGGCACTGTGACGTAGGAAACAGCACTAAAAAGAAAGGGGAAATGAATGTCATGAAAAGTTCCTATTGACAACTTGATTTTGCATGGAGACAGGATATCCAGAAATCTCTGTTACATCAGTGTCCTACCCACAGTGAAAAAAATGTAGATAATGATTCATTCCCCACTGATTATTTCCTACCAGAATTTTTCTGGTGGATTTTAAAAAGAACCACAAAATTATAAATCTTCAAAAATTCACTTTTATTGTACCAAATAATGGTGCTTTTTTGTTAAGGAATCAATGTGTACAATCTGAAACAGGGTGACTGGGGAGGTTGGGACTTTATTTCTGCAACTGGAGTCCTTGGCTAGTTTCCATTTTCCATAATAGAAGAAAATGCACCAACTTTTTTTGTTGCAGGTTTTCCTTTGAGATCAATAAGATAATAAACTACAAAAATACAGTCATTAAAGTTTGGGTTTTCCATGAGAATATAGCATGTTTATAGGCTGGCCTTCAAATCCCTTGTCTTCAATCAGGCATATCCAAGGCACCAGAGGTGCAACTAATAACAAGATGATGAGCTGTTTTTCGCTGTTGTTGCCTTGGTTGCTCACTCTTCCCTACTGTGAGGTAAGGGCTGTCCTGGGTTACCTTGTTGTTGTTTTAAGTTTCTTTGTACATTGCTTGCAGAAATCTACCCTCTATTTTTCTGTAAAGGAGAAACCTTTGTGAGAACGTGGATAACAATTAGATAGAAGAAAGGAATTAGTCATGCATCATGAAGTCACTGCTATTAAATACTATAATATAATCTCTACTGCTATTTCTAACCAGCTTTTAGTCTTTCCAGACATTTAGTCCTACAAAGCTTCTTTTAAAAAACACTTTATGAAACTATTCAATGATGTTTTTGCAAATACAATAAATTCCAAAGTATTATATCTCTGAAAAATATATGTTAGAGGAACAGTGTTGTAATTATACCAATCTTATAGGGGTTTTTATCCTTTTCCAATTCATCTCCATATATTTTAACCATTCTACATTACCCTGTATCAAATATGACTGATGTAAAAATTTCTAAGATAGGACAGTTTAATAAGAGAACCAAAAATGTGTAAGGAATATGACGAATTGTACTATATGCTTTACCCAACTGGCTGCATTTGTGCCTATTGCCTCATCTAGCCCCATCCCCCCTAAAGTTCGTCTTCTCTCTTTGCTGCAGGCATACATATCTAATTGTCCATTCAAAACTGGCTCTTGGCTAACTCAAAGGCTCCTCAAATTCAACTTTTTAAAAACAAAACAAATAACCTTAATCTCTTCCATACTGTCTCAGTTTATTTATATTGCTATAAAAGAATACCTGAAGCTGAGCGACTTATAAAGAAGAGAGTTGCATTTGGCTCATGGTTTTGCAGGCTGTACAAGAAGCATGACACTAGCATTGCTTCTGGTGAGGACCTCAGGAAGCTTCCATCCATAGTGGAAAGGGAAGGGTAATAGGCATTACATGGAGAGAATAAGAGAGGGAAGGGATGAGTTGTCAGGCTCTTTTCAACCATCAGGTCTCTTGGGAACTAATGGGGCAAGAACTCACTTATTACCAAATTATTTATGAGGGATCTGAGCCCATGATCCAAGCACCTCCCACAAGGTCCCACATTCAACATTGGGGATCAAATTTCAACATGAAATTCAGAGAAGACAAATATTCAAACTATATCACATGCGAAAATAAAAAAAGAAAACAACATCAAAACCAAAAATTTCTACTCTTCCAGTATTTTTTTCTCAATGAACATCATCACTTTTAATTCAACTGAAAGGCAAGAAACTATTTTACCTTTGACATCACCTTCACTTGACTTCTTTATTCAACCTGTCACTGTGCTCTCTTGATTTTAGCTCATAGATAGTCCTCAATTCCTTTCACTATTCAATACCTCTATCACCACCGCTGCAGTTCAAACTCTCATCAGTTTTGACCTGGAAAACTGCAGTGTCTTCCTAGTGAGTTTCCTTGCCTTCTGTCTTGGCCATTCTAGTTGATTATGTAGGTGGTTTCTGAAGTAATCATTAAAAAGGTAGATATTATTTTGTCATGTCCTTGATTATAACTTCTAAATTGTTTCCCATAGTTCTTTGAATAACAACAAATTTCTTCACCATAGTAAAGAGACCCCATATAAACTGTCTTCTGTGAGTTTACCAGCATCATCTTTTATAACTTGCCAATAATTCAAAGAAATCTATCTTGGCTTATTATATATCCTACAAAATCATGCTTATTTCTGTTTCAGGGCCTGCCTTTCCACAGGCCATTCTGTGATGATTCTAGGTTTCCTGAGGATAAAGACCACATTTCTTTCACTTGCTTTTTATCCAGAGCCCACCAGAGTATCTAGTACTTGGGACTCAGTAAAAAATATATATTTATATTTATGTAAAATATATTTATGCATATAAATATATATATATTTCCTGCATGAATCATGATTAAGTGAAAAATTGTACTCTATTATCCCATTTTTATTTGCTTTCTTTTAAATTCTTAGATATCTAAGTCCTGGACTAAAATGGAAAGTACTAATTTTCAGAGCTACAAGTATAATTCTTATTACAGTTAATCAACAATAGCTTATTGAGCTCTAATAATGTTCAAATGATTTCATTAATAGCTAAGAATATCTGAAGCCTACCTAATTTTCGTAAGTAATATTTTGGTTAAAAAATTAACAAAGGTAAGAGATAGGGAGAGGAGAACATAGTTTGAGATAAGACCCAAAACCAAATTTGGTTTTCAGAAGGAGCAGAGACCATTCTGTTTTACATTAGAAAGTTTGGGCCAGTAAGTATGAAACTATAACTTTCAAAATGGCCAGTTAAGCTAATCTGGATGAAGTATTTTCTGATAAGCAAAGTCCATCAATTCTGAAGGAATTTTTCCCTACCATTTTTAACATCTGGTTCCATAGAGCTATCTACTAAAATTTGTCTGTATCAAAGGAACAATATTAACAAGGTTAATAAATACTGCTAAGGCCTGTCTCTGTGTAAGAACCTATGGATCTCTGGAGTATGGTGGGGTTTTATGATTTTAGACCACTGGCAAATGTAGTGGATGTTGGTACCAGGGAAATCAGAAAAATGTAAAAATCACAAAGGAGAATATATACATTTCCCTAGATCATTTCAGAAGAAGGAAGGGATTTTAGCTCTAAAAATTCTGTGAAGCAGATTAAAAGCCAAGTTTTTTAAAAAAGTTATTTAATTATTGTAATCATGTACAGACTGGCACTGAAGCTTGAGTTACAAGTCATAATACGACTTTGATGCTAGGTTTATGTTTGAAAAAATTCCATGCAACGACCCTAGCACGGTAATATACCCTTAATAGCTTGTTTTAAAATTTTTTTTTCCTGTGTTTTAGCAAGCATAATTTTATAGGATAAGATTTTTGCATCCTGAAAAGATTAGAACTATTGGACTAAGTTATCGAGAGGAAGCACCTGGGATGATTAAGAGAAGGAAATGCAGAAATTCAGAGGCAAATATTAAACTTATATACTGAGTGTATTGTTTTAAAAAGAACAATCTTCTAGATCTTCAAATATTGTAAGAATTATGATGTTCTTGTTTTAAAAATTTTTGTCATAAAATAATATTTTGAAATTTCTTCCCTTTTGAGAAGAAAAAAAGTGTACTGTTATGAAACGTAGGAAATGAATCAGTATGTAATTTTCAAGTCCCGATTATATCCTATACTAGAAACCATCCTGATACTGCAACTTATTTTATCTATTGCCTTAAAAGGTCATTTTCTTTAAATATAAACATTTAAGAGCCATTATGTATGGTATATGCTAAACTCCTAGAATATAGAGTCAAAATGACTTAGATGCAGAATGTAAATTTTTTAAATTTAAATTTTAAATTTTAAAGCCATGAAAACCCAGACATTATTTTTAGGGCCTCTGATTGTTGGTCTCCTCATATAAAATAATGATAATATTTATATCATATATATGTGTGGGATTAAAAGAAACAATGAATGTGGAGGATTTGGAATATTAACTGGTGAATAATAATTGATAAATGGTGACTATTGTTGGTGCTTTTATTATAGTACTAATATTTACATTCAGAGAACCACATTGTTATAAATCAATCCAATATGCCCCTTTGAAAAAATACTTAATAGAGGTGTCCATAAAAAAGGAGCAAAAGTATTTGTACTACTTCAAAGAATGTATAGAATACATTTATGAGATTTTGGCTGACCAAGATCTATACATTCAACTTCCAATAATAATGATTTGAAGATCTGTCTGTCTCTTCCCCCATATTTAATCCATAAGGTTTGAATAGGATTCCTACTTTCATTCTGGTCAGATGGCATACAATAACTCAAGCCTAGGTTTATTAGCATATGACATTTTCCTTAGCTTCGATGATTAGCTTAGGCTGTCCACTTACACCAAGCATAGTCAATGAAATGGAACTAAACTTTTGTTGGAATTTATGGGAGAGAAACTATTTCCCTTTTCCATATAATTTGAAACTGGAATGATGGCAGATTGGGAGGCAATATAGATGTCTTGTATCTACCAGAGGTCGTCAATGTAAGATAAAGCCACCATGGAGAAGAGTGGAGCTAAAAATCAAACTTGGTCCTTATGATAATTGTTTGAGCCCACTGATCATATCAGGCTTTAAACATCACTATGATCTGGATGTTTATGTCCCCCAAAATTCATATGTTGAAATTCTAACTCCCAAAATGGATTTTTATGTCCCTCAAAATTCATATGTTGAAATCCTAATCCCTCTATTTGGAGGTGGGCCTTTTCGGAGGTGATTAGGTCATGGGAGCAGGGCCCTCATAAATGGGGTTAGTGCCTTTAGAAAACAGGTCCAAAGGAGCTCCTTCATCCATTTCACCATGTGAGGACACAACACAGAAGCACCAACTATGAACCATATAGTGGACCCTTACCAGACACTTAACTGCTGACACCTTGATCTTATACTTCTCAGACTTCAGGACTGTGAAAAATTTCAGTTGTTTATAATTACCCAGTTAGTGATATTTTGTTTTAGCAGTCCTCAATCACTAACACAGGCATGTCACCTGGATTTTAAGGAACCACTGAAAGAAACAAGGAATAGAACTGTGCTCCTGAGCCAGAGCATAAGCAGGAATATCCCTTTGAAGGGGTGACTTAAAGGTTGTAACTTGGAAGACTTTTACTGGTAGTAAGCATAACTTTGCAATGATTTCAAAATAAAATGGAAGACAATTTTTGTTTGCTTGCTTTTCAAAACTAATTAGATAGAACACAGTTGATTAATTAGGGAACACAATGCTTATTATATAGATTATTTTTGGTTACATAAAACATTTTAACTATAAATGTTTAGTTTATGAAATATCATAGATACAAACAAAATTAAATGTACAGAGACAAAGATATTTGTTTCTGTTCAGCATCCACAGTTAATTTTAGCAGATACTTGTGTACAGTGTCAACCTTGAATAGTTGACCTAGAAGTGCCCTAAAACTATTAATAAGTATAGATGTTTTTCTAATAAGACACTAACATCCAAAGCAATTAAGGTTTGAAAAAATAAATACTTTATTGAATTTGATTGTCTTTTGTTGTTAAAACACTGGATAAGAAAGGTGCCAATTCATAATCCTGGGAATAGAAAATAGAAATGGAGAATAATGAAAGAATGGATTTGCTTAGTATTTACTAGCTATTTCCCTTGGCTTCATTATATAAGTTATATAAATTCTGAGAATAGAAAAATAACTTGAGTTTTGAATGTGAATTATGCTTTTCAGATCTCCTTTGTCTTCGTTTTAAGATAACTTTGTAAAGTTGGCTAACACAAATTTTCAAAAAATTACCTTAGAATTATAAGTATAGCTATGTTGACAATATTCTTAAACAACTTTCAATGACACATAATACACATAAAGAGAAGTGCACCTATATAAATGTATATATTGCAGGATTTTCACAACTAAACATATCCCTGCAATCAGCCCCCCATTGAGAGACAGATTATTACCAATACACCAGAATCTCCCCTCTTACATTCCATTTCAGTATTGCTATCTTCTAAAACATAGTTTTGACTATTCCTGCATTTTATGTTGAGTCATATTATACGTAGTCTTTATTATCTGGCTTCCTTTGTTCAACATTCACTGTGAAGTCCATTCATACTGTTGGGTATGTGGCTAATTCTATTGGAACTAAAGGTTGAGTATTCTAAATAAAAAAATCTAAAAAAAAAAAAAAAAAAAAATTGCTTCAAAATCTGAAACTTCCAGAGTGCCAAATTAATCCTCAAAATAAACGCTTATTAGAGAATTTCAGATTTTCAGATTTGGGATGTTCAACCAGTAAGTATATATAATGCACATATCTCAAATCCAAAAATGTCACAAATCTGAAACTCTTTTGGTCCCAAGCATTTTGGATAAGGAATACTCAACCAGTATTACAAACAGTGCCACTCTAAATCTTGTGGTATGTGTCTTTTGGTAAGCATATGTATGAATTTCTGTTGTGTATTACTTAAGGAGTGGAATTATTTGATCACATAAATTGTTTGAGTAAATACTTTCAAAGTGGTTGTACCAATTTATAGTGTTACCAGTAGCAAATGAGAATTCTAGTTGCTCCACATTCTCACCAATACTTGTTATTTTCTACCTTTTAAGTTGTAGTCATTTTGATGAGTATGTGGTAGTACCTGATGGTTTTAACTTACATTTTCTTGATGTGTACATTTTTATTCATTTATTTGTTCATTTGTCCTCACCTTTTGTGATGTGTCAGTTCAAAGTTTTTTATATAGTGACACCATTTTTATAACATTAAATGAGCAGCAGTTACAAAATTTGAAATCAGGATTTTCATTTCAAATGGAAGCTCAAAAATCCCTTTGGTTCATACATGCCTTCATCCATCTCAAATAATGTAAGTTCTGATTCAGAAAAGTGTGTTTGTTTCTTGGAGCTAACAGTAGGAATTTGCATGTGCTGAGGAAAAAAAATTAAAGTTCTGATTCTAGTAAAAGAGTAATTATTTTGGAATTTCTCTTAATATTAAAAGTAAAGGCATTTTACCATTACTTTTGTCATTGAAAGCAATGGAAAAACTGCAATTACTTTTGCAGCAACCTAATAGTCCTATAAAGTCTTTACCACTCTTAATTAATTTGCAGGAGAGAGAATTGTCATCGATTTAATTATGTGATAAAGTATCTATTTATAGTAGCTGTCTCATTGGAAATGGTCATTGATTTGAAAAATTTGAATTTCTTTGACAATTTTTAACTTTATCTGCCATTCTTTTAGTATTTTCTTTTACTTAGTGTATTTAGCTCCTACTACTGAGTTGGAGCTCTACCTGACCTATTACATATATTATCTAATTTAATATTTACAGTAAGTGTAGCAGGTAGGATTTCTTTTATCTTCATTTTAAAGATGAGTACATGGAGGCTTAGAGAAAAGAGAAACTTACCCCATATCACAGTGCTGTTAAGAAGTGAAAGCAGAATTCAAACATAGCTTTGGGGTATCAAAACTGATGCTTTACTCCTTGTTAGCCCCTATAACTTACTTGGTGTCCAGCTGCTCAAATCTATCAAACAGTGTAAACACACGTTTTATTTGGGTCTCACTAAGTCAAGTTGCATCTCCGTTTTGCTATATCTAGGGGACAATTTTTTGCTGCCATCTTTCTTTGTATCACAGCAACATTCTACATTATTGACCACTTCTATGTCCTTGAAACACACTTTCCTTTGGCTTTCATGAAAGAGCACTTTCCACTCTTTCTGTCTCTTTTTCTAGTGACTGCTTAGACACGAGACACTGCTTAGACATACGTAGGCCGTATCCCCTCAGTGTGGGCTTGCCTCTCAGTAGGAACTCTAATTGAGGTGTTCTGTGCATTTGACTCAAAGAGTCTCATTCCACTTGCAATACTTCATCTTCTTAGCATATCTTTGTTAAACTGCTCTGATGAGACTGCCCTTGGCTGTATAACACATCTACATCCTTCTCTGAAGTTCTTTTCAAATTTTATGCTACTATACTCCTTGTTAGAGTCCAAAACTCTCATTTTTTTTTTTTTTTAAAGCGACTCACCCAGTCCGTTGAAAAGTTCTGGTAGTTCTGGCATGCTAGATTTGGCCCCAGAAATTATTACAGTTCAGCCTAAGTATAATTTTTTCCACATTGATTTGATTTATGATGAGCATTTGTTTCACTCTTGTCAAACAAGAACTCCTTTATTTTAAATAAAATGACATTCTGAGCCAGAAGACAGAAGGTGCACTTGGCAAATGAAAAGATCACCATGTTTCCTTGCATCTGTAGAAATTATGTTTTTATATACTCTGAAAATATTTTAAATGTGGGCTCTCTTACTTGATTTGTATCATAAACGAAGAGGCAAGAGAAATGGATCAACATGAGGTAGAAAAGACATAAATTATAAACATCAGAAGAGATGACTTACTTTCAGGATGAAGCAGTAGCTGTGAATTTCATAGATTAATAAAGAAATAGCAGAAAACAGAAACAAAGTTTCATATACTGAAATTCATTTTGAGGCTCCATTTGCTACATCTTTGCTTTTTGTTAGAGCACCTCATTAGATATCAAATTGTTTGGTTTTTATCTTTGTGTTCAGCACAAAGAATGCCTGAAAATAGCCTTTGACTCACAAAGAGTAGTCTCCATTAGAAAGTGAGTGAGAGGCAGAAGGATGGCCTTGATCTACTATAGCTTCACTAAGAAGTGTAGAGTGAGGCAGCTTCCAGGAAAAGGAGCTACCATGTATTGTGAGGGTTTTAGTGGAAATGGTTCCCAACTGCTTGAGCACTCCCAGGAAAATAGGAAGGAGGATGACTGTTTTATCTCAGCAGGGATGAGCCTCCGAATCAAATCTAACATGGTCTCCTGGGCAAATGTGTGATTCCTGAAGATGACTGCATATAAATTAAGAATGGCTGGATGAGGATATCTCCCCTGTGAACACTGATGGTTTCTACTTCACTGGTACCCCTCTCCACGTTCTTTTCCATGTGTGCAAAATCCCTTGCTCAATATGAAGCCAAGTTCTACCAGCTGTTGTGCACTGTCAACTCAGCAAGACCAGCCTCCGCTCAGTCTTAGTGTTCTACTCAGGGTCATGACTACTCATTGTCTATGCCTGAGGCCCCTCCATGTGTTCTGCCCAGTTTAGCAACTGTCCTACATTTATTTTCATTTTGAATAGTGTATCAGTATTTTGGGGGTTCATTAAAATTCATTGGGGTGGTTTTAATAGGCCTCCGCTTTATAGTTGGAATTTTTACTATGTCCTCAACTGTAGTGAACAACTAGGTTCACTATATATGTAGAAGAAACTCAACAGAAAGTTGGCAAATTTTTGTGATACCTACTTTAATCAGAAAGATAATTAGTAAGGATTTAAACATATCAATATAATCAGGACCTTCCTTTCAAGGGCGGCATGCAAGCCTCAGCTGACAAAATTAATTGCTTGTGGATATGAATGGCTGAAGACAACTAACTCTGTACTTGGGTGGTATTACAGAAGTATTCAGTTATGCTATCTGTTGGCCACTAGAAATTCCAATCAGTTAGGCCATTGTGCTTTTTGGTACCTGAGAGGCACATGAGGCCACCAGAATCCAGTTAGTAATATAAGTAGAAAGCATCAGAAATTATACATTAGGTATATATAAAGTATATGTAGGAAATAGATATTGAGTAGTCCTGCCATACATAGTCTATAGTCTGAAGTTTTTTATTAAAAATTTTTTATACTAAAATCTATAATTCTTGTTCAATGATGTTGTTTTGTTTTGCAATTAACCTTTTTGACAGCAATATATTTAAAAATATAAATGCATATTTAATAAGAAAATTGTATTAAATTAATGCTTTCAAAAAATAGATGATACATGTATGTCTTACAGAAAAGTTGATCAAAAGTTGCCTTCCTTTTTGGGTTGCATATCATTACTATCTTTGTGAAACCCAGAAGACACTAATCTGTTGGTCAAGAATCAGCAACTACTTGAAAAGTTAAAAGTTATTTTTAAGAACACTCTATTCAAAGATGGCAGTATTAGCTGAGCAGCTGCAAGAGATGCATTCATATACAACTCTTGAGCATGATTTTTCATTTAGATCAAATGAATGCCTTTTAAGTTAATTTTGCAAATTCTTGGTTAGAAATCTTTTGTGTGTATAGAAAAAGCACACAAGTATATAAGCACACACTTAGATATTGCTAAATACCTCAAGTGAGATAGCTGACATTGGGAATGCTATTATAAATTTAGCTAAAAGTTCAACATTAATTTTGTTTCAGTGATATTATGAATATTAATTTCATTGTGGTACAACTCCATGCTCAAAACAGTTTTCTAAACAAAGAAAAGAAACCCAGGGAGCAGAAATATACTTTGTTTGTGGTATAAGCAAACCAATATGTGGTACAGAAACCCAATATAATTCATAATTATGCTCAAACAAAATGCAATATTCTACCAATAGAAACAAAGTTGTCAAAATTTAGAAATATGTTAGGTACATACACAATAACTATACCACCAAGCTGTTTTGCTCAACCTGATGTTGAAAGCAAGCAAAAAATTGCATAAGCTCTTTCTTTTATCTATCTATTCATCAGCAAGTATATTTTAGAAATAATGAGCCTTTGAAGTGCTACTTTCAAAATCAACCTAAGTGTATTATGAAAGTTTTAAATTTTTCTACACAAATCAACTATGATTTTATATTTGTACGTTGTTGAAAATTAGTTTCAAAACTTTAATCAAAAAAATCAATGAATGAGCGTCCTATGTTAATTCTTTGAAGTTTATAGTAAATTGAAATTATAAAAACAATACTTGCAAGCAGAAAGACATTTGAGTTTAACTCTGCTAAAGGAAGGTTAAATTGAACAAAACAAGAAATGCAAGTTCAAATAATGTACTGAATTTAGTTTTGAATTTATATAATAATACTTGAAGCATCTTCAACTGTAGGCAATTATTTCATTGCTATTTTTAATTGGATACATTTACATTCTCAGTGGAATGAAATTGAGACTATCTGAAATATTGCAACATCTAAATCCAGCAAAAGACTCAAGAGAGTCAACAGAAAACTTATTGTTGAGTTTCTTTCTTAGGAATGAAGCAGGAATGGATGATATTTACATAGATTTGGAGCTCTAAACATGTATGTGACCTGGAAGAAGTTGCTGTACTTTCTATTCTTTCAATTGAGCAGATAATGGGTGGGGAAGAAGAGGATTCAAACATTGATAATTTGACAATAACATGAAGCGCCCTTCCCTTCTTCCTAAAAATTTATTTGACATACAAAAAGCTGTACATAATTAAAATGTATACAACTTGATGGAGATAAGTTTATAACCTTGAAATCATCACCACAGTCTATGCCATGAACCTATATATCACCTGCAAAACTTACCCTTCTTGTTTTTATTGCTATTATTATTTTGTGAGAAAAGAATTTAACATAATCTATACTCTTTACAAGTTTTAAAATATACAGTACAGGATTATTAACTGTAGGCACTATGCTATACAGATCTGTATGGCTTGCTTATCTTGCACAACTGAAATTGCACTCTTTGACTAATACCTCCACATTTTCTACCACTTGCCCCAGGATCTGCCAGCCACCATTCCACTCCCTGCTGTTATGAACTTAACTATTTAGATTCACTATATAAGTGGTATCATGTAGTATTTGCTCTTCTGTCTCTGGCTTATTTCACTTGGCCTATGTCCCCCAGGTTCATCTGTGTTGTCTTAGGTGGCAGGAATTCCTTCTTATTAAGGCTGAATAAAATTCCATTGTTTTATATACTATGTTTTCTGTATTTATTTTTCTGTTAATGAACATTGAGGTTGCTTCCACTTCTTGGCTATTGTGAATAATACTGAAATAACACGGAATGTAGATATCTCTTAGAGATCCCAATTTCAATTCCTTTTGACGTATATCCAGAAGTAGGATTTCTAGATTATATGATAACTCTATTTTTAGTTGTTTGGGGAACTTCCATATTGTTTTCCATAGTAGTTGCACCAATTTACATTTATACCAACAGGATAAAAGAGTTCCCTTTTCTCTATATTCTCACTAATATTGATACATATTATATATATAATATTTGATATATATAATAACAGCCATGTTAATAACTATAAAGTGATCTCATTGTGGTTTTGATTTGCATTTCCCTGATGATTTGTGATGTTGAGCACCTTTTCATATACCTGTTGGTGGGGGACACTTTTATACAACTAATTCCTTGTATCCCTTCACAGATCCTTCCCATCCAGTTGGTGTATAAAAAGTGTGCCACATTTTATAATTCAAGTATCAACTCACACACAAACACATACACACAGCTGGAAGAAAATTTAGAATTTAAAGGAAATGGCACAACTGGAAAACCAACAGTATCTGACATCAGACAAGTGTCCTTTCAATTTGCCAGATGCCTTGCAGTTGGACTTAATGAATAAACTGGAAAGAGCATAAATGTTTAAACATATCTCGGAGTTCCCAATAGATGATCACCAGAGAAGCCTTTTTATAAATTTTTGAAAATAACACGAAATGCCATAGGTTATACATGGACATATTCATTTCTAAGAAAACTGTCATTATGGAATGGAAAGCTATCAACTTCAAGAGCTTAGTTATATGTGAAAAAGGAGAAGAGCTTCAACTTTATAATATTTTTATTTATTGAAAAATTCTGAGTGGGAAGCAAATGGTGAAAATGTTCATATTTGTATGATTTCTTCATGGTAATTATATTCTTCTGTCATTTTTATAATTTTGAAATACTTTAGAATTATTTGATTTATTGAAAAGAAAAGCAGCAGCAAAATGGAGATCGGAAGGGAATACAAAATCTGTACCTTCTTGAAAGTGTTTCTAGGTTCAGTCCTAAAGATGCTTGGGGGACATGTCAAACCAAACATGGTTGTTAAAACAATATAGTCTCTGCAGTCTGAACTATAGAAGGCTTCATAACACAGAGGTTAATCTTCATTTTAATCATTGTACCATATATCTTCATTAAATTAAATAATCTCTTCTTCTGCAAAAGGTTTGTGATGCTGTGGTACAATATGAATAAGCTTATTTTTATTATCACTTCAAGGATAAATGTTTTGCAAATTCTTCTGTATACATTATGATATTTGATCCAGATAACAACATTGTTAGATAGAAAAGATTGTCCTCATTATCCCATGTTAAACACTAGGAACAAAAACTTCCTCCTTTCACGCAGCTAATCTGTGATAGGGCAACCGCTAGAATTCAGGATTTCTAACTTCCAGCAATTTGACACTTTTTCTACATCACCATTTTGTCCCCCTCATTACATGTCTTTCAATGTTGTGATTTCGCAAATTATCTTATTTTTTTAACCAATAATATTTCAGTCATGTGTTAATATGATGATAAGGGATTCCTCAGGAGAAAAATTAAAGAAAACCCTTCTAACAGTTTATGTAACTCCTAAGTTCTATGATTTTCTACTTTCCTGTAATTTCCCAGCCTCTATGTCTTTAGAGACAATGTGCTGTCTTATTACTCATGAGATCCAAGTTTTCAGAAAGAACCAAAGAAAATAAATGTTATATGTATGAGAAACACTTTTAGGCAAAACTCAGTGCTATAAAATTTTATTATTTTCAATAACAGAGGTTAAACACATACCACATCGATTTAATTTTGTAATATTCTAAATGTTGTAACTATCTTAATATTTACAAATTTAAACTTTAGGAAAAATTTTTAGAAATGTGTATGTATTTTTGGTTTAGAAAATATGATCATCTCAGTGTATTGACACAACAGCCTAGAATTAAAGATAAATGTTAATAATAATATTATAAATATATATTGAATCAGAAACTTGCAAAAATCTAGTTATTATTAAATTTTTTCATTTTTTTCTTTTTTTTTATTATACTTTAAGTTCTAGGATACATGTGCATAATGTGCAGATTTGTTACATATGTATACTTGTGCCATGTTGGTGTGCTGCACCCATCAACTCGTCAGCAACCATCAATTCGTCATTTATATCAGGTATAACTCCCAATGCAATCCCTCCCCCCTCCCCCCTCCCCCCTCCCCATGATAGGCCCCGATGTGTGATGTTCCCCTTCCCGAGTCCAAGTGATCTCATTGTTCAGTTCCCACATATGAGTGAGAACATGCAGTGTTTGGTTTTCTCTTCTTGTGATAGTTTGCTAAGAATGATGGTTT